>NC_058028.1:579112-749112 GCF_019176455.1 Solea senegalensis | reverse complement strand
CAGATATATAGTCATTTATATTTTAATAGTATCTCATCACAGTTTTAAATTTATAACACAATGAAACTGTGTTAAATGTAACAATTTCATTTTAAAGTAACACTATTCGGGTTGAATTCAATACTATTCCATAAAGTCTTCAGCTTTTTAAATGCTAAAATACAGCGAAACACACACCAGGTGAAATTTGAAACAACTGCAACGAGCATTGACTCTATTATTGTCACACACACAACATGTTTGCAACATGTTGTGTGTGTGACTTTTACTAAAGTGAGGATTGTTGATGTTTATGTTTGCGATTTCAGTTTAAAAATGAGTGAATTTGACCTTCACATTGTAATGTAAACATATTAATATGTATATAAATGACAGTTTTATTCTATGAGATGGAAACCTGACATAAATGAATATGTATATATCTCATATAGATATAGACGTTCACAGACATTGTGCTGGCATTGATCTGTGCCTTTTGTGGGAGGTTAAATCCACCGATGTCTAATGATGCTTTCATGTCGTCCGTCTCTTCATGTCCCTCCCTGTCCCTCCCTGTCCCCTCTCTGCTCTAATGAAGAGAACGCAGCAATATGCCTCAGACATCAAACAACATCAAAGCTCTCATACTGTTTACCTCCTTCATCTCTTTTCTTTTTGCACATGCATTACCTGTCTGCAGAGACGCTGTTTGATGTGAAGCATCAGCAAACAGCCGACGTATCTGTGTGTGTGTGTGTGTGTGTGTGTGTGTGTTCATACACTAGAGCTTTGTCCCTGTCCAGTCATCAACACACGAGTCACCGTCTTAATGATGTCTCTTTGTTTTGCTCCAGCTCCTGGTCAGCTGTTCCACCTCGGTGTGAACTTGGGGCTGAGTTATCACTGTCTGCCACTAAACAGGCACAGGACGGTTTCACCCTGAGGACCGGTCCACCTGAGGACTGGTCCACCTGAGGACCGGTCCACCTGTGGACGTCTGATGCTGTTTGATCTCACATTACTCAGCTGGTCAGCTTGTGTGTGTGTGTGTGTGCGCGCTTGTATTTGTCTGGTTTAGGAATGAACTGGTTATGGTTCAGGTTATGGATGCTGCTTTGTTTAGGGAGTCAAAATACCCAATGAGCATCTAGTCTGGTCAAAAGTGAGTTTAAGATAATAACAGAATATTCCATCATGATATTGCAAGGAAGACATTCATGATGATATTTCTTAGAATTCCAAAGTAAAAGTTTTTATTTTGAAAGGGAAACACTGTAAATACACACTGAAATGACAGGATTAAAATGCTTTCATTTTAGATAATAACTGACTTGTTCCTTTGAGAAACAACACATTCTGCACACAAACAATTAGGATGATGAAGTGTAAAATGAAGTGTTTTAATCAATATAAAATGTTAAGTTGATGATATTTAGACCAAGTTTATTGTAGTTAACGACAACTAACGAAATAACGAAAACGAAAAAAACATTTTCTATAACTGACATAAAAATAAAAACTAGAGTTAAAAAATGTGTAGATTTCTTTTTTTCTCTGTCCGCAATTTTGAAAAGTTGTACTTGAGACACAATACTTATCATCACGTTAACGAGTAACGAAAACGAGCAAAACCACTCTGAAAACCATTATAACTGAGGCCCAGACACATAATACTAGCACACTATATTCTGACATATCACACACTGAGGGTTACACTGAGGTCACGCACTTCATTCACTGTGTGTGTGTGTGTGTGTGTGCGTGTGTGCGTGTGTGTGTGTGTGTGTGATTGTGATGAAGTGAGGTGTCCTCCTCCAAAGAGCCGGTAACTCAGAGTCTTCATCAATCACTTCCTCCCCTCACTGTCCTCGCGCTGATTCCTCCGTGTTCCTCAATCAAAGTGGCTCCTCCCCCTCTTTACCCTCTAACACTGGCAACATTTCAAACTTTTACATGCCCTGCGCTGGGGCAACTGGGGGATCAATGATAGAGTGTGTTGTCTTTCAACAGGAAGGTTGGGGGTTTGATTCCTGGCTCTGTTATGACGCTTTTCCACTTTGCAGTTCCAGCACGACTCAGCATGTTTCGACTTTACTCAATCACCATTAGTATAGTACCTCCTCCATGTGGGCGGAGTCATCATGGCACGGCTGTATGAAAGTGTTGTTTTATACACACACACACACACACACACACACACTATTAGCTTCCCTCGTGAACCCTCAGCATGAGTTAACTACTGACCATTAGTAAGACTGAGTTGTCCTGCCGGCTGGGAACACACTGGCAGCAGCAGGGGAGGTTGAAAGAACTTCAGCGTGACGTTGGACGTTATGACTGTTTTTCATTTGCATCCAGTGAAGAAGGACGAGCAGTTGTGTTAAAGGATGTTTGGTTGTTGTCGGCTCTTCCATGTTAATCGAAGTCCAACATGCTGAAGCTGCTGCTCGTTTCGATATGAACTTCCTGAAGTGTGTCTGAACTTATGTTAACTTGTGTTTAACTTAACTTACGTTTGTGTGTGTGTGTGCTGCAGGTTGTGATCCCAGTTCCCTCGTGAACCCTCAGCATGAGTTAACTACTGACCATTAGTAAGACGAGTTGTCCTGCCGGCTGGGAACACACTGGCAGCAGCAGGGGAGGTTGAAAGAACTTCAGCGTGACGTTGGACGTTATGACTGTTTTTCATTTGCATCCAGTGAAGAAGGACGAGCAGTTGTGTTAAAGGATGTTTGGTTGTTGTCGGCTCTTCCATGTTAATCGAAGTCCAACAGAACACATGCTGAAGCTGCTGCTCGTTTCAATATGAACTTCCTGAAGTGTGATTGAACTTATGTTAACTTGTGTTTAACTTAACTTACGTTTGTGTGTGTGTGTGCTGCAGGTTGTGATCCCAGTGCACGACGTCCACATGCTGCTCATGTCCGGTTCTGACCACTCGTGTGTGATTTGGGGGCGTGAGCTGTCACATCTGTGTGTGAACTGTGACGTTTGAAACTAAGCTAATCCACTTAGCATTCTAACATTTCTGGGGGAAAAAGTGAATTTTTGAACGTACTTTGTTCTTTGTTGTCAGAAACATCTCGAGTCACAAAACAACTGCATTTGATTTCTTTTCTAAACTTCACCAACCCTGACGTGTGTCGTGTTTGTTTCACGTCAATCAGTATATATTATTATTATTAAGTACAAAGTACTATTTCATTTTTATGTGTTTCTGACTTCTCAACTGGAATGCGATGAACTCGGTGGCGACGCCAATCCCAGACTTTCGACTTCTGATGTAAATGGAACGCAGCGTAAATCTCGGAGAAACTTTTCCAGGATCACAAAACTCCACAAAGAGGCGGGCCTCTCTAAGCCCGGCCTCCTCCATGTAAGACATTGATTAATAAGTGAATTTAAAAAACAATCAACACTATTTATAATCAGTAGAGAATGAATCTACATTACTCGTGTTTTAGATTTCTGTAAATGTTTGTAAAAGTTTGTGATTCTCGTTTTAAATGTGACAGTGACCTTTGACATTTGAGTGCTTCACCTCCGCCGCCATGATGACTGTACAGTAAACAATGCAATGCATCAATTTCAATCACAATCAATACGGGAAATACAGCATATTGTGATCAGATTATTTGCCACATCATCCAGCCCTAATCCAGATTATTGGATAATGACTAATACCCTAATACCTTACTGCATACATTCCACAAAGACAATAGTCATTCAGTGTGAACGACACATCACAGTCATCAACCTAGAGGAGTGTGATGATGAAGATGATGATGATGATGATGACTTCAGGCACTGATGAAGAGGAAATGCATGAGTAACCATGAGTGTGTGAGCATCTGTGACCTCACATGTGTGGTCACTGTCTCACTGACTTGTATCACAGTTGCAATCTGTCTCACCCACTTCACAGTGTTACCTGAGACACTCCTGGCCCCGCCCACTCGCCCAGAGGCATCAGGTGTATGAGACCATTCATTACCTGCCAGTCACGCTGTGTCAATAGCTGCCAATCAGTCGCCGTGTCTCTTCTTTAGCTCCACCTTTCCTTCTCTCTCTCTCTCCCTTCATTTTAACAGCCGCCCTTTGTGTGTGTGTGTGTGTGTGTGTGTGTGTGTGTGTGTGAGTGTGAGTGTGTGTGTGTGTGTGTGTGTGTGTGTGTGTTCTGTGATTACTGTTTTTGTTGCAATCAAATCTTTATTTGAAATGTACATTGTACACAAATCACTCCATGAGTTGACAAGAAGACAAGAAGAAGATGACTAAGGCCACAGAACAACATATGGTGGTAAACATAAGAAAGAATGAATGAATGAATGAATGAATGAATGAATGAATGAATACAGGAGAAAAACGCAGAGTTGAGCAAACCAGAGAGAATATATTGACCCCTCAACATATTTGTAGGTATTCTATAACACTGCATCAGGCATTCAGAGTTTTCCCATTAACACCATTTATTCTGGCTGCTGACAGCTCCATATAATATATTGATCCAACATATTTGTAGGTATTCTATAACACTGCATCAGGCATTCAGAGTTTTCATTAACACCATTTATTCTGGCTGCTGACAGCTCCATATATGTGATATCCAAAAAGTACAGGGTCCAAGATCTGATAATGAGAGAATGGGCTTATATATATATATATATATATGTATATATATATATATATATATATATATATATATATATATATATATATATATATATACATATATATGTGTGTGTGTGTAAAAAAAATAGATCAATCTTTTAAAATCAGCACAGGAACAGTGAGAAATACTGTGTCGTCTGTTGAAACTGATCATTTAGAAGCAACATTTCTCCAGACTCTAACAACAGGAGGGGAGTTCCAAAAAAAGATGAAGAAAGGCTGCAGAGCAGATCCTTAACAATGTTCATGCGATGAAGCTTGAAATGATCATCATCATCATCATCATCATCGTGAATTCTGGATCCAATCAACTACAATCCCGGGGCAAGTCTGAACAATCTCAACTCCAAACTCTTTCTATTGGAAGTGAAGTGAGTTCTGTCACTAATAAAAGTGGATCAAGTTTGGAAACCATGCCCTTTGTTTTAGCATTTTTTGTAAATGAATCTCAAATGATGTGTGTTTTGACAAATAGGAGGAGCTCAGCAAATTGAATGCATCTTTGTTATTAGAAAAGAAAACGTAGTCCATGATCATCATTAGATGTTTTTTTTTTACATAACAACAAATGTTTCTTACACTTCAAACTCATTTCTGGGAAATGTAACTTTGTTTTTTGCATCATCACATCTGAAATAAAGAAATGTCTGACTTTGTCTCAATAAGGCAGTTCAGCTTAGTTTAACATGACGGTGAAGACCAGGACTATTTATACAGGAAGTAAGTGGTAACAGGTGAAAGCAATCAGGGGCGGGGCAGACAATCACACGAGGGGAGGAAGTCAGAAATGAGAGGGAAAGGTGAATACAAAATAAAACAGGAAGTGCATGAGTTATATATATTATTAGATATTACATAAACCCTCAGAAACACAGGAAGCAGAGTTTAGTCTCAGATTGTCATGGTGAGAAGTGAAGCTCCATCACCTCATGTTGTGAATTGTTCAGTAAACGTCATGTGACATGAAGCATTCTGCATGTATTAGAGTCACTCCTGATTAACCCTGTGTGACGAATAAACGTCCTCCTCTTGTTATCAATCGATTAACATCAGTCAGTCATTGTAATTAAATTGCTTAATCAACATGAAAGTAAGTCACTGTATGGACCAGTAGTTTAAAACAGAGACAGAGAACTTGGTCCGGTTGATCTGGTGACTCCACTCTAATTACTGTTGTTTTTCAATTTCATGGCCATTTCTCCTCTGTAATGAATTCCCACACTTATTTTTCTTTGGCTCAGTTGCAATTGTCTTGGAATTCAATAATGATTTTAGTTCTTTTCTGCCTGATCACTGAGGCAGTGGAGTGTGTGTGCGTGGGCTTTACTTCATCGTCATGTCTCCCATTAGCCCTCATGTATTAAAGTGTCACACAACACAGCAGAAATATCACCTGTCTTTAAATGTCAGGCCTCCATATATTCACACATGCCTCACTTCAGGACTTTATATAAAATCAAGAAAAGGAATTTTACAAGTTGAGTTTGACCCATGACTTTTATTTGGTTGCCATAAAGCCCCAGTATGTAATATTTGGGAGGGTTTATTGACCGAAATTACACAAACTACTCTTACGTTTGTTTGTATAAATGTATTCATTCTTGGTTTTTGGTGCCTTAAAATAAACCTTTTATATTTTTTGTGTTCCCCCTTAAATCCCTTATTCACTGGGTTTGTGCTGTGGCGGGTCACATGACACAGAATCATAAATCATTCTAGAACCTTATAAAATACACACGTTTATGACCTTATTGTAAGTCACTTTGGATAAAAGTATCTGCTGAATGACATGTAATGTAATGACTGATGTGCTTGTATAATCTGTGCGTGATAATATCTCTGTTGTTCCTTTGTTTCATAAATGAGGGCAAATGTCTCTGTGCACTGTGTGAGTGAACAACAGTGAAACTGTGCACAGTAAATAACAATAAACAATAAAAGGTGACGTTGTTTCCATTAAAACACCACATTAATAAGACTTGATATAACACATGACAAACAGCATTCACACACACACACACACACACACACACACACACACAAGAACGTGTCTTTGTCTGCCTCCAGCATTTTAATTAAAAAGCAGAACTCCCAAATGTGGTGAAATGACACACACACACACACACACACACACAGTCACACAGTCACACACAGTCACACAGTCACACACACACACACCACACACAGTCACACAGTCACACACACACACACACTCACACAGTCACACACACAGTCACACACACAGTCACACAGTCACACACACAGTCACACAGTCACACACACAGTCACACACAGTCACACACACACAGTCACACAGTCACACACACACACACACAGTCACACAGTCACACACACACACACACAGTCACACACACACACAGTCACACAGTCACACACACAGTCACACACACACACACACACACACACACACACACACACATCACACAGTCACACAGTTCACACAGTCACACACACACAGTCACACACACACTCACATGAGGGGACATTGCATTGACTTACATTCATTTCTTGGAGACTTACTCTAACCTTAACCACAATTACTACTGGCCTAATCCTAATCCTAACCCTAATCTCAATCTCAGCCTAACCTTAAAACATATCTTCACCTTAAAATGTAGTAATTTACGTTATGGGGACTTGTCCCCACAAGGAGGACAAGTCCCCATAATGTGACTGTGTAAACTGTAGGTCCCCACAACATTAGTAATACCTGGACACAAATTACACACAGTCACACACGCACACACACACAGAGTCACACATTACAGTATTTACAGATGAATTCCATTTTCCGTCTGAAAACACAACACTAATAAATCACACTCTTCACTTTTAATGAAGGTCCGATGACAAAATATGACAAAGTTTTCATTTCCTAAAGGTTTGGGCTTTACCTCTCTTTTCTTTTTTTCTTCCTTGTCACGTTTCATCACTGTCCTCATCTGTTCTCCTGCCTGCACCTCGAGAACTTTCTGCCCACATGACTCGTTACCTCTTTCTTTCTTTCTTTCTTTCTTTCTTTCTTTCTTTCTTTCTGAATCCCCACACTTCTCTTTCTCCCCTCATTGGGAATAGAAGGTAATTTAGAGCGATGTAGGTTAATGACAGCAGAGACTTGAGTGGGCCACAGTGGCCCGGTGTCTGCAGGAACATGCCTGAAATCCAGACTGGGACATTTGACATCCTCCTCCTCCTCCTCCTCCTCCTCCTCCTCTTACTCCTTTTACTGCGTGCACTGATGAGCTCTGAGCAACTCCAACCTCACATTATCCTGTTTTAAATCTGATAAAACCTGATGAACAAGTGCCCTATTTTCTTAGCAACTCAGAAGAAGCCATGGCTAATGGAGCGGGATGACAGCTGTGAGTTCACTCGCTCACCTGATACTGTGAAACAGAGCAGAACATGCCCTCAGGCATCTAAAGTATACATATATATATATATATATATATATATACATATTCTTTTCTCTATAGGTGACCTCCACCCAAACATTCTCACCACGGCTCGCTGAAGCTGCCCGGCCCATCTGCCAGTACAGTGAATGTGACAGCTCCTGACCACAGCTCCTGACCACAGCTCCTGACCACAGCTCCTGACCACAGCAGAGCCCTCGCTGCTTGTTCACTTCTCACACAGTTGTTTGTCAATGTCCGGCTCGCTCTGCACAGACGACACAAAACCCTCCTTTGTCTAATTGACTCTTTAAGACGCCCCGGCGATTAAAAATCTCCCCGGTGGCAGGAGAGGGAGGTGGTGGCTATAACAATCTCCCGCTGAGCTGTGACAGGCCGCTGTTTACAAACCCTCGCCCCCCCATCCAACCTCTCGCCCCGGCCCTGCTTTCTTTCTCTGTCTTTCTCCCACACAAAGGGAGGCAGCTCAGGGTGGGGGGGGGGAGCCCTAAGGCAAACAGAGGCCCAGGCGGGAGGACAGTGAGCCATTGATGGCATGGACGGCGATGCTGAAAGACACGTCCAATGAACGGGAAAGAAAAGACGAACGGGAACAGAGGAGACACCAACACTTATAAACCAGAGTTACACAAACAGTTTGTGGATAAATCATGAGGAGCAGCTTAAAACCATCTTTCTAAACACCTTATTTGTGTGAGAAAATGATTAAGTGATTTTGAGTCAGAGCACACGGCACAAAAAGACTCCCCACGTCAACACTGTGTCCATTTAAGTCCACAATATCTTAACATTATGCTGTTAATCTCTGTATTTTATCACTGGAAACTCAACTGCACCAAAGTCCAGAGACATTTTATTCCTTATAGCAGAAGCATAAGAAGTGACTGATGTTCTAAGAGTAAATGAAAGTGCTGTTTAAAGTAAGACTGTGATGATGTGTGCGGCTCCTTCATCTGTGCTGCTTTCAGTGGTTTTCACTGAGCACATACATCTGATGTCGATCACCACCTTCACCGAGGCAAATGTGAGTCTTATTATCTGTTCAGCAATTAGCAGGCAATCTGCTCATTATCAAGCCAATTATGCTGCGCTAATAGCATGCTTAATCAATCTCATTTTATCAATTATTACTGTTTAATAATGACACAGTCATTTCAAGTCAGGGGGAGTTACAGAGATAACAGCTAAGTTGTTTAGACTGTCGAGGTGTGTGTGTGTGTGTGTGTGTTGTGCTTGTGGCGGCAGCTGCTCTAAGTCCAACATTGTCCTCTGCAGATAAGAGGACGGGGACGCGCGGTCCTCACAACTGTAAGACTTATCAAAAGGCACTACGCACCATTACACAGCTATTCTGACAGCCTAAACACACACACACACACGCACACACACACAGCACATATGGATGCTAGCACACAAACACAGAGACACACACTTCCTCACAAAAGACACAGACCGACAAGAACAACAACAGAGAGAGGTTTGAGCAGCTGCTGGTCTTAGGAGACACTGCATTACCTTCAGTTCATTAAAACAGTCTAAACAAAACCACATCCCAGACCGAACCGCGTTCTTTATGCCTCACACTAACCTTAAACCAACCACATTTACTATTTAACCTCTAACTTTATCCACAGCATTAGGACTCCTGACAAGGTCAGTGTTTACATCTGAAAAGTTCCTAAAGAGGTAACAAGTACACACACACACACACACACACACACACTTTCCTCACCATTACCCATGGATGCCCATGGGCATGAAGGTGGCACAGAGACTGGGTATCGGTTTCAGAGGGGGACCCACTGGCCCGTGTAGTCCTTGTCCCATAGGGCAGGTGTGTGTGCATGTGTGTGTGTGATGTTGAGGGGGGAGATGGTGGGGTTGGGGGGGCATTAATTACCTGTGTGCTTCGCCTGCTGTGGGAGGCACAAAGGTCGCCCCCGCCGAGGGGCTAATTATTAGGGAAAAGAGCTTTTTAATTTACCGCTGTCTGCTGCCATTCCAGAGAGGAAGAGAACCATGTCATTCTGTGCTGCTGCGCGTGTGTGTGTGTGTGTGTGTGCGTGCGTGCGTGTGTGTGTGTGTGCACGTGTGTGTGCGTGGGTCACACCCCGCCCTCACGGGGACCTGACTGTGTGACATCTTAGGACAGACAGAGTTTATTTGGAGCCCATCACCTGAATAACTGAGGCTGCTGTCAGGACAGATGATGTAATGACAGCGAGGAAGAGGAAGAGGAAGAGGAAGAACGATGACCTTGCAGTGAACTGTCTCCTCAGAAAGTGGATTTATCAGTACAGACAGTCGATGATTCAGTCAACAAATCAAGCCATTTTTACTTGTACGCTGCCAAATGACAACATTCATTATCTCAATGCACTTTACATAGTGAGATCAGGACCTTATGAAGAGAAACAGGAATGATAAACAAGTGAAGAAGAAGAAGAAGACATGTCTGGCTGAAGCAGACTCACAGATGTGCTTACAGAGCAGATGTACTAATGCTGGAGACTGCAGGATTCTTCCAAACATCAGTAGTGGTGTCTTTCTTCTTCATTTGGCTCATCAACCCTCCTTCCTTTGAATTTAACCCAAAAACAAAGAAAACACTAAACCTGGTCAGACACACTTGAGCTCATAGGACTTGATGTTGGAATCCTAAGAACTTCTTGAGTGTCTTAATTCTACTGTATTTTAATATCAGTGACAGCAGCACCTGTTGTAATGATAATGATAATAATGATAATAACAATAATAATAATAATAATAGTTGGAAACAGCTTTCATTGCCTGTTCAGACATTTGTGAGTCTGTTTGCAGGGGACTCGTCTGGAGTCATTCAGCTCATGCTTGACATTTAAAGTCAATGTTAACCAAAGTCATTCTTCACATGTGGGAATGATGGAATAACTGACACTGAAATGATCACCTGCTGCACCAACTCTTTGTTTCACTGCACTCTCTCTCTCTCTCTGAGTCTACTGCAGGAGAAGCACCAGCATCACCATCACCAACCAATGCACAACCATGTCATAGCTCCAGTTTGTCCTTGTGCTTGCATTCACTGTTGCTTATCTACGTCACCTCTTGTGTTGTTTGGTCTGTACTTGTTTCACTCTTTATCGTATCCCATAATTGAACTATATGGAGATGGTAGATCATTGTTCATTGTTGTTTAGCCTCAGGTCGTTTCATAGTCATGTGATCATAGTCATCAGAGACATTTCCCTGAAACAATGTCATGTTTACAATGTTTACTTAAACTTTTCAGAGATGGTTTACATTTGGTTCCATTTCCATGTGAACTCAGCCCAACCCACTCTGGTTTTCCTGCCAGTCTTCAAACCTGTGCCACCACAGCTGCACCTGCAGCATCTTAACTGCCCCTCTGTAACATGGTAACTGTCCCTCTGTAGCATGGTAACTGCCCCTCTGTAGCATGGTAACTGCCCCTCTGTAGCATGGTAACTGCCCCCTCTGTAGCATCTGCCCCTAGTATGGTAGCTGCCCCTCTGTAGCATGGTAATTGCCCCTCTGTAGCATGGCATCTGCCCCATGTAGCAACTCACATGGTAGCTGCCCCTCTGTAGCATGGTAACTGCCCCTCTGTAACATGGTTGAGTGTCTCTGTAGCATGGTAACTGCCATGGTAGCTGCCCCTCTGTAGCATGGTAACT
Source organism: Solea senegalensis (assembly GCF_019176455.1). Lineage (NCBI taxonomy): Eukaryota > Metazoa > Chordata > Actinopteri > Pleuronectiformes > Soleidae > Solea > Solea senegalensis. The sequence goes on along the minus strand of NC_058028.1, from coordinate 737,348 downwards.
GCCCCTCTGTAACATGGCATGAAGCTGCCCCTCTGTAGCATGGCTCTGCCCCTCTGCAGCATGCATGGCTGCCCCTCTGTAGCATGGTAACTGCCCCTCTGTAGCATGGTAACTGCCCTCTGTAACATGGTAACTGTCCCTCTGTAGCATGGTATAGCATGGTAACTGCCCCTGTAGCATCTGCCCTCTGTATGGTAACTGCCCCTCTGTAGCATGGTATCTGCCCCTCTGTAGCATGGTAATCTGCCCTCTGTAGCATGGCATCTGCCCCTCTGTAGCATGGTATCTGCCCCTTATGGTAACTGCCCCTCTGTAACATTTAGCTGCCCTCGCAGCATGGTAACTGCCCCTCTGTAACATGGTAGCTGCCCTCTGTAGCATGGTAACCCTCAACATGGTAGCTGCCCTCTGTAGCATGGTAACTGCCCCTCTGTAACATGGCTGCCCCTCTGTAGCATGGTAACTGCCCCTGTATGGTTGCCCCTCTGTAGCATGGTAGCTGCCCCTCTGTAGCATGGTTCTGTAGCATGGTAACTGCCCCTCTGTAGCATGGCATCTGCCCCTCTGTAGCATGGTAACTGCCCCTCTGTAGCATGGTAACTGCCCCTCTGTAACATGGTAACTGCCCCTCTGTAGCATGGTAACTGCCCCTCTGTAGCTCTGCCCTCTGCAGCATGGTATCTGCCCCTCTGGCATGGTACTGCCCCTCTGTAGCATGGTAGCTGCCCCTCTGTGTGGTAGCTGCTCCAGCATGGTATCTGCCCCTCTGTAGCATGGTAACTGCCCTCTGTAGCATGGCATCTGCCCCTCTGTAGCATGGTAACTGCCCCTCTGTAGCATGGTATCTGCACCTCTGGTAGCATGGTATCTGCCCTCTGTAGCATGGTAAGCCCCACTGCCCCTCTGTAGCATGGCAACTGCCCCTCTGTAGCATGGTAGCTGCCCCTCTGTAGCATGGTAGCTGGCTCTAGTATGGTCATCTGCCCCTCTGTAGCATGGGTATCTGGTATAACTGCCCTCAGCAGTATTATCTGCCCCTCTGTACATGGTATCTGCCCCTCTGTAGCATGGTAACTGCCCTCAGCATGGCATCTGCCCCTCTGTATGGTAGCTGCCCTCTGTAGCATCTGCCCCTGTAACATGGTATGGCTGCCCCTCTGTAGCATGGTAACTGCCCTCTGTAGCATGGCTGCCCCTCTGTAGCATGGCATGCCCTCTGTAGCATGCTGCCCCTCTATGGTAACTGCCCTGTAGCTGGTAGCATGGTCACTGCCCTCTGTCATGTATGGCTGCCCCTCTGTAGCATGTCTGCCCCTCTGTAGCATGGCATCTGTGTACATGGGCCCCTCTGAGCATGGTAGCTGCCCCTCTAGCATGGTACTGCCCCTCTGTAGCATTATCTGCCCCTCCACCCCTGCCCTCCTCTGTAACATGGTATCTGGTCTCTGTAACATGGTAGCTGCCCCTCTGCATGGTATCTGCCCCTCTGTAACATGGTAGCTGCCCCTCTGTAGCATGGTAACTGCCCTTTGTCGGGCAGATCCTAGTGAGTGAACTCAAACACTCACACTCACTCTCACCCTGAGCCTTCATTGTTGCCCCCCCCAGTTTTCCTGACACACAATGATGTCTCAATTTGAGGGTAAATAATCCATTTAGCTTGTGCACGCAGCTTCCATTCCGGTGCCTTCACCACAAAGCTGCCCTTCACGTCCAAACTGCCCCGTTGCCCCTCTGCTCTGTTACGGTGTCTCTTGAGACTGGTTCAGTCTTTTACTCTGAGAGTGTGAACGCCACACCACCAACGTTATCATTCATTTATAATGTATTATTTTTATTTATATAATAATATAATAATATAATAAACGCGTGTGACGAGAGGTAATTGATCAGTCTGACCGTTCACACATAAAAACATTAATATTCATCATTTTTATCATTTATTATCGTCATTGTGATAAAACATTACAAACTTGGCGTTAGATTAAAACACAGCTGATGGGAATGAATGACGACTGATCAAACTGTTGAACACATGAAGTAAATCATCAATAAATCAATAATAAGGCCTTTGTTACAGATCATTATTATTCACGTAAGTTGAGTCTTTGATCTTAGAAACTTGATTTATGCCAAAACTTGACCTTTTTCTATCAAAAATCTATTCGACACATTTTGTCTTTAATATTCACGTGTGTGTCATTTTACACAAAAGTTTCATCTGATTTCAAAGTTGCACGCACACTGTTGTGTATCAGTTGTGTATTGTTTGTTACCGCCAGCATCAGTCAGACATAAACACACATCAGCTGACTTGTGATGATAACGTCTAAAATACTCAGTTGTGTATCAGTTGTGTATCGTTTGTTACCGCCAGCATCAGTCAGACATAAACACACATCAGCTGACTTGTGATGATAACGTCTAAAATACTCAGTTGTGTATCAGTTGTGTATCGTTTGTTACCGCCAGCATCAGTCAGACATAAACACACATCAGCTGACTTGTGATGATAACGTCTAAAATACTCAGTTGCAGTCGCTGCTTCTTTCAATCTCCAACAAACGCCATGACACAGAGATTATACCTGCAGCTCGACTTCATGAACTCAGTTCTTCTCCATTTTACCCCATAGCGCTTCGTGACTGCAGGGCTTTCCTGGGGTAAATGAGTCTGCCGGTGCAGAAAGTGATGACTGTATCTGTGTGCACAGAGCAGCTGACTGATTAAAGCAGGATCTTTGGTTTTACTCTGCAACTGAAGAACAACATGTGTCAGAATAAACACGTCAATATTCTAACGTCGTCCTTTTTCTAAAAAAAGTAAATGTGTGACACAACAGCATGTAACGGAGCAGGGAATCAAACCCAGGCCAGCAGCTACACCACTGATCCATGTCAGTGCTGACTACATCACTTCTAACCATTCTAACTGGAAACTGAAGTTTGGAAACCGCTCACGCTCCTGCACCAAAGTTCAGTGGGAAAATCCGTGTTTTTCGTTTGTTTTTCTAGAAACAGGAGCTGCTGCTGGTCAGTGTCACAGACGTCAACCTGAATAAAACACATCACCACTCCTGTCAACCCGTGTGTAACGTCACTTCTGCTCTGCATGGACTTTAGTGCGGGAGAATGAGCGGTTTACAGTGGTGACAGTCGACATAAGATGTCACTCACTGTAACTTTAGTCTTCAGGAAAGTCACAGAAATGTCTAATCACTAACATCTACTGGTGTCTTTTATTGACTAACCTTTTTCTTAATGAAGTGTTTAATGATTTAGTAACACACACACACACACACACACACACACGTTTGTTTCAGACGCTAGTCGAGGTGATACCGATCCTGAAGATATGATTTAATGTGCGTTCACATTCCGAATGATCAACTAAAGGCGTCACATCTCACACATACACACATGCACAGAGACAATCCCAACATGGGACTCTGTTGCCATGGGAACAACCTGCCAAATCCTGTGAGTGAGACGTTTTTAAATGGAAATCTCTCTGCTGTGCCTGCCCTCCTCTTCCTCCTCCTCCTCCTCCTGCTGCACAAATCCAGATTCATTTCAGACGCCCCGCCCCTTCTCTCGCCTTGTCCTGGTGCATTTGACCGTGGCTGGTCGTCGCAAAGACAGCACAGCCCAGAGGTTTTTAAGCAGATTATCAAACCTGCTGTGAAAGCAGCGGGGAAGCGTTTGGAGTCTAATGAACAAAGAGATCAAAAAGAGGGAATGGGAGGAGGCGTGGTGATGATTCTCATTCTCACGTGCTTCAACATGGATGGAGCAGATGCTGCCACGCGGAGGGAAAGTTTAGATTTTCTCTCTTCATTTACTGTATTCAAACCAGTGTGACACAGAAATAATGAGACTGACTAAAGATGAGAAGAGGATTTCATCCTCCAGTGTGTTAGTCTTTGAATCTTTGAATAGAATATCATAGAAAGGTTGCTCTTCTGAAAACAGTGAACACGACAGTAAAACAACTCATTCATAGAATAGAATAGAAACGCCTTCTTGTCATTATTATCATTATTAGACAATGAAAATAGTGGTGGATGAAAAATCCAACACACTAATAATAAATAAACGTAACATAATCGCTAAGCACACTTAACTGTACATTTTGAATTAGCAGATCAATGAGTATAAGCCCAGAGAATAAACATTTAGTCTATATGTGCAGGTCTTGATACATGATTGTAGGTTGATTTAAAGCTTGACGGAGAGGGGACCTGACAAATGTCCCCTGTTCAACACGGAGTCCCCTCTTTGTGAGTGAGCAGAGAAAAAGTGTCCAGACTTGCAAAGTTTCAAAACTTTTATTGAAAATAATTTCAAAAAAAAGAATTATTGAATTTAAAATCCTCACAAGAATAGACTTTAGATTAGATTAGGGAACATGTGTTGGTTAATATGTGTTCAACTACTAGTGAGTTAGTAGTGATCAAGATGTCACTAGTCTAAGTAACACACTTCCTGTTCATTTACAGTTATTTGGACACAATTAACACTTGTGTTTTGTTGTGTAAGAACAGACCATATTCATTAAGTGTTTTAATTAAGGGAGATACGACCACCTTATAAAGTCCAGACTTAGCACATTGAGATCATAATTCATATACAACAACTTCCTTACTCACTGATAATAAGCAATAATTCTGAGGTTATTGAAGGAAAACTCTTAGTTAATGACTTACTGGTTGTATAATAAGAGCATGCAGAATAAGGCATTAATAAGTACTTAATAACGACTCATTAAGAGCTAATATGTTACTAATGTACATGCTAATAAGCAAGTCATTAATGGTGAATATGTGTTGTCTAATCTAAAGTGTTACCAAAATCATTAATAAATGTAATCATCTCAGAGGAAGCAGGGTGAGCCTGGAGTAGATGCTGATAACTCCGCCCATTACTGTTTCACACACACACACACACACACACACACACACTGATGATTGTTCTTGCTCTGCCGACTGTGCCGCCCACGGCGTCGCTCTGCGGTGTTTACATATATATATTCTACTCTGAATTCATCAGCATGAGTTTCTCTGGAGCGCGGTGTGAACGTGCTTCGTGTGACTAATGATAGTTTGGAGGTTAATTCTTACACCTCCTAATGTGTCTCCTGTGACTGTCTCTCTCTCTCTCTCTCTGTGTGTAAGACAGGTAATCATGAATCACTTAGCTTCTATAGTTTCAGCTGCTTTAACATTTAGAAATATACTTAATGTAGTGCCGATTGAAGGTGATGAAGACGTTGAAGGTGATGAAGACACAGGGATAGTTCAGGTTTTCTTTACTTCATAGTCAGTGCTGACCAGTCATGATACAGACCGAGCAGCACGACTCAGCTCTACTCGACCCAACTGGACTCAGTTTGGTACCAGACTTCACATCCTCGATGTGGGCGGGTCGTCATAGCACGGCTACGAACGTCTACACACGACACAAACACACAAAGCACTACAGTTGTGTTCAGTGCACTGACTCATTAGACTGCGTTCATTAAAACGACAGAATGTTTCAGGACTTCCTACATGAACGCAGCACAGACTGCGTCTGACTCAGTGACTCAAATACTGCTGAACATTAGTGATCCCTGGCTTTTGACTCCTCTGTTAAATACTGAGATTTTAGAAGTGTTCTTATTAAATGTTGGCGACTACGACATGTTTCAGGATGTTAAACTCTTTTTAAGGTAAATTGACCAATCGTCTATGCATATGTAGATGAGCTTGTCTCCAGACTGAGTAACACGGGCCCCAGAATTAGATCACCTCTCCTTGAAAGCATTGCACACTGGGTATTCATAAAAACACCAGCAACAGATTTATGGCCACATCTACCGGCACCCAGTGTGACACAGCGCTGAGCTCATTATGCAGGCAAAGCCATTTTAATTAAGCATAAATCTGCATAAAAGTTAAGAGAAACTTTGACTCGCATGACCTCATCATACATCACATTATCAGCAGCGTCTGATATACGGCCTCTAGTGGTGTGTAAAAATCATCATGGTGTCACCTGATCTTCAATGTTTCATTGCAGACCAGTGACTGACTGCATCTCTGCAGAGGTTTGCAGTGAACTGAGAGATCTGGCAGCAACACAGACACAAGGAAACATCTCAGCCACTTACTTTCACGACAAAACAAAGACCAGAGGAATGATTTGATTTTCCTCCTGAACAATTCAAACCCATAGATGCTGCAAGTTACCAGAGGGAAATAAAGTAGTCTTCTGCGGTTGTCTCAGAGAACCGTTTCCCACAGCTTTGTTGTCTTTCCAGACATTTCCCTCCCTCCTTCCCTCCCCCAAAATGATTTCCCCCCATTATTATTATACACCAGTGGATTCAGTGTGTAAGATGTTCTCATGTGTTCCCTGTGCCAAACGCTCTCTCTGTGCCGTGCATGTTAACGACCACCCCAGATGGGCTGCATCACTTCCTGTGAGAGCGGCCTGCGCAGCCTGCGTCTGCTCTAAGTCCAAGCAAAGGATGGAGGGAGAGAGGGAGAGAGAGAGGGAGGGAGGGAGAGAGAGAGAGAGAGAACTCAGGCCAAGCCACGTTTAGCAACCAAACACAACAGCCCACAATAAACAGTTTTAAATTGATGTCATGAGGTCTTTCTACAAACAATGATGAAGGCAGACACCTGGAAACAATTTAAATGTTACAATTTCAAAATGTTCATCTTAGCTGCAAACACTTTCCATCATTTCTATCTTTAACAATAAAACTCAAGTGAGAGTTTGACTGAAAGTCAGTCAGACAAATGATGAACTGGGTCAAAATCATTGTGTTTGTATCACATATGTTACATGTATCACATGTAACATATGTGATACATGTAACACATGTATCACATGTATCACATGTATCATATGTGATACATGTGGGTGTTTGTCACCCTTTAACAAAAGCAGCTGTTATTCACTGCTTATTACACTATAAATCCATGACGATGCGATATCGTACAAACATGACGATGCGTTATCGTACAAACATGACGATGCGTTATCGTACAAACATGACGATGCGCTATCGTACAAACATGACGATGCGTTATCGTACAAACATGACGATGCCATTCAAGTGAACATCTCTCCTCCCTTTGAGGTGCAGTTATTGTGTAGCTTTTAGCATTTGATCGCGTTCACCCTCAGACATCATCTCCTGCTCCACTGACCAGCTGTATGTGGGACACAGGCCCCGCCCACACTTCCTAAGCTGTGCATGTACGGTCTGTCTAAGTTGTAATAAATTAGAATGATCATTTTGGCACAGTATTTGGAGAATGTTGGGAAAGTTTCCAAACACAAGTGCTACCATAACTCATTCATGCTCACACACACATGTATAAATAGACACTTGCCAACTGCTTTAAGTCCTCACAACCCCAGACAGTAAAAGTTAAGAGTGCAGGACATGGGTTTTCTCTGAAGTCATCATCACCTGCACCTTCAGCCTTTCACCTCCACAGTTCCCAGATCTCAAGCCCAGAGGGAAACAGTCAACACAGTGTACTTGTGTTGTTTAATTCCAGGCCAGGATGCAGTTGACTGAATGTCCAGCCTCCTCTCCAGTCCTGGACACTTTCTGGATGGACTCTAAACAACTCCCTCTCGAAATGACTCATTCCTACTAATATTTTACCTCTCACATGTGGGACGTCCCGCCTTCTCTCACATTCAACTCCCTCAACATGGGGTGGCTGTGGATCAGCGGTTGTCTTTCTACTAGAGGTTTGTGGACGTGGGTGTCATCAGGTTCTGTGTTAACCTAACTGTTGTGTGATCTGTGTGCTAGTGTTGCAGTTAACAGTTGTGTTAGCGTTGCTGGTCAGAACTCCAGTGTGTGTTTTACTGCTGTGAATCAACAACCCTCATATTTGCCGCATGTTAACCATCACTGTGTCATCGGAGCTTTAAATCCGAACTAAATCCAGAGCACGTGCTCTCTGTGTGTTTGTGGTCCACTTTTGTCAAAATCAGTATTTGGAGAACAGAGAATGGATTGTTTCCTTGAGACGTGTTTGTGTTTTTTTGGATGAGTCTCCCGAAGGTCGGATGTTTACTTTGGATCCACTCACACTGACAGTGATTTGCCCGCCTTCTGCTACATCTCACATTGTGGTAATGTAATAGGACGTGAGCCACAAGGTCAGTTTGTTAGTGCATGTGTTTCCTTTTTTACATTTGTGTGTGTTTGTGTTGTTTTTCCTTTCACATAGTCTGCACTTTAGTGCATGTTTGCATTACTTTTAAATTGCCATGGTCCACACGTGCATTTGTTTGTGTGTTTGGACACTTGTGCTTGAGTGTGGTTCACGAGAAAGCCAGAGTTTGGCAGGAAAGTTATTGTGGCCTCAGCTCTGTTTATACAAGTTTTGTTTTGGCTTTGTGTTTGTGTAAAAAGCATTGAGTTCTTCTCTGGCCTCACAAACAGCGGCGTACGAGCATGAACACACACACACACACACACACAATCATTCACTGTACTGTACAACTGTAATGAATCAATCCTGTAAAAGCGCTCATGCCTCTCACCGCTGCAGACCTCGTCAGCGCATGAGTCACTGATTTCTGTTTGATTCCACTCAAGCTTTACTGACGAGACTTTAACATCTGCCACATAATAAATCACAGTGTGGTTCTTCGCTAATTAAGCAGCAGTCAAGTTTGACTCGAGCCATTCACGGTCACTTCCAGACAAAGGTGTCGTCTGCATTTCAAATCAAAATCCACCCAGCCACTGTGTCCATGTGGGCCCCATGAGGGTTCTATTCCCCAAGTGGGTTTGTCCATGGTCTCCATGGTGGACCCACACATGTTTGTCCACATGGACTTCTGATGTGAGACCATGTTACTGAAACCATATCAGGCGCCCACTGGGTAGTTTGGGTATTAAATGGGCAAAACCATATAGTCAGCCTGAATATAACCCTTATTGGCTGCTCTCAGTAAAACTCAACAAAAGACTAACTTTATAAAATATTGAGTGTTTGACATCTTAAGAAAACATCTGTTGTTTCACCAGAATTGACATTGAACATTTAACATTTAGCAGACGCTTTTATCCAACGACTTACACAAGAGGAATAAGCTACACAGAAGAAATCCACCCCAGATATGACCAGTGGTGGAGGGGGGTAAACACAAGAGCAACAGCGTCCCTGTGAGCTAAAAATACTGCTTCTCTCTGTGGACATTGGTGCAGAGATTATATGGATAACACACTTCAGTTTCCAGTCAGAAAAGGTTGTTTAACATCGAAATATCAAGCCAAACATATTCTTAAAATATCCTGAACGTAAGCAGGTGTAGGTTTTATGAGGTAAGTTTGCTAAAACCCTTTTTTCCCTGGTGTTCTTCACTCACAGACATATTTTCAGTGAGAGCAGTTTGTCAATGCCACATACAACCACACTTCAAACGACATGAACTGTCTGCATTGACTGAACATCTCTCTTTTCTGACGTGTTTCTGGACAGCGCACAATAAACTACACTTTGACTTGACATCACATTTCCCCTTCAACACACGTACATGAGATTTCTCCACTCTCGCCAAAACACAGATTGCTGTTTATGTTTTTTTTTCTCTCCTAATATTGACATGCTGTAAAAGAGCCAGTAAACACCTGATCTCGATTGTTGCGTTCCCCAAACAATCCATCACTGAGCTGCCCGTCACCTGCTAGGATCCACACGAGGAAGCTTTTTTCCATTCACACGACACCAAACGCATCAATCACTATTGCTGATTTATTGGCTAGTCTTCGTGCATCTTGAGTGTATTAACACATGGAATCAAAAAAGCTAAATAAACTGCTTCGCCTCTCCTTGGCAGTAAATGTCTCATTCCACACTCAGCGCTGAAAGAAACATGTTCTTCCATCTTTCTGGCACATGACTGCGGCGATTTGGCAATCACAACTCATTTTCCAGATTGCACAAAGATGAAGCTAGCTCGCTCTGTGTGTGTTGTTCCAGCTTTAAAATTGGTATTTGGAGCTTATTGACATCAAATCTCTGTAAACTCATCTCTCACTGAAGTTTATAGAGGACAAATGCATCGTAATGAAGTAGCAAATAAGGTGCTGCAGCCGGATCCTTCAAGTTAAGACACGTTCTAGTAAACTTTTAAACATTAGAATCATTTGATTTAAAGCAGCAGTGTATAACGTTTTTATATAAAGTAGAAGAATGAATCCAGAGAACTCTTGACGAGTCCACTGTGGTGGAAATGTTTCACAAACATCTCCATGTTCAGCTAAACTTTTTAATGTAGCAGCAGATTTTCTGTGTCAGTGTAATTGTAACGATATGTTAAGGAAAGTAGGAAACACCACAGATAACCTGGGGCTTTTAATCTCCTCTCCTAACACACTTTCATAGCAACAGCACACACTTTTGATGTGAGTTGCATTTCCCTTAGGAAAGTGCATTTATTCTGTTATTTAGTGGAGGTCTAAAAGCAGCTCATGTTAACTGGTATTCAGTGAGTGACCCTGAAACTTCTGGATGAAACTGTACAAAAGTCTCAAAAATGGCAAAGAAGACAGATGAATTGGACCTTTATCATTCACTCTGGAGAAGATGAGAAACCAACGGCCAAGTGTTAGAGCTGGTGTTTAGTGTCAGTGCAGCTTCAAACCAGGCATCAGGCAGTCCATAATGCAAATCAGTGGCTACATACATGTAATATACTCTTAATGGATGCAAATGATGTGATAATGTGCTTTCATAAATATTCTACCACCGTCAGGGGCAGATGTCCTGGATCTTTATCAACAGAGCCAGATGATGCTGACCTCATAGCAGAGGTTGGACATCGCCACCTCCTAAAGATGGACAAATACGTCCACCAAACGAGCATGGAATTAAAATAACATGACTAACAGAAACTGATCACTATAAAATTAAGTGTATGTCTGAACAGCAGCACAGGAGTACATTAAACAATAGGTCAGTGACTGTATATTCATTTTCTGAAATGTCTTTAGCATTATTCAGTTAATTATATAATAAATGATTTATTATAAACATAGAGCTTTTCATATAGTTGAAAGTCCAGTTGTTACTGAGCTTGTCCTGACCCGTGGATTTATCCAGGCTCTTTTCGTTGGACAGTCATTCTGTTTGTAGTTATGTTTTCTTTACCCGGTTTTCTGTTCCTTCTTTTATTTTGTAGTTCTTTCCTTGTGTTGATACCTTGTCAAGTTTTGCTTCCTGTCCAGTCTTCCCCACCTTAATATGTTTTACCCGTGTCTTATTTGTCTTACCTGTGTTTAATAATCCCTTTGTCTGTTGCTGTGTTTATGTGTATAATGACAATACAGATACTTTCATTAGACCTGACATTAATATGTCTCAAGTCCACATTGTATGTATATGTCACAGTCATGCATGATGACAGATGACAATTACATTTACATTTGAGGTCAATAATGTCACAGTGTCCCTGACCATTTAACTGATTGGATCACTGTCTGTGTTTGGTGCATTTGCGGCCGTAATGTTGTGCAGTCGTGCTTTGTCTCATTGTCTCATCTTTTGTCTCATCTAAGATGTTAATGGTAATACTGAGTGTGAATCATCGTTACTAAATCATCGTTACTAAACTAACAAATGAATTCATTCATTCACTTTTAGAAAAGTTCACTTTTACAAATATAAATAAATTAACATCAATTCAAACACTTTTCAAACAAAATAATCACAAAAAGGAATTCACTCTTTCACTCTCTAATGACGTTAAACAAAGAGTTGAATGTAAATGTGTTAGATTCACTGTGAGCGTCTTTTGAGTTCAACAACATCACAAATTAAAGCTTCATGGGCAGAAAACCTTTTGTTCTCCATCAGTGAAGCAGCCACAGGGACAAGAGTTCTCTTCCTTGGTCATAACAGTGTGAAGGTGCCATTTTGTCTCGTTGTGCCAGGTCTGTTGGGACTGTCAAACACTCATAAAACTCATAAAACATGTAAAAACAAAACAGTCATCACTTTTAGAAGCTGCATCAAATAACATAAAACAATGACATGGTTTTATTCTGTTTATTTCTGGCTTATTACATTGTGTTGTTGCTGTTTAAAGTTGAAAACTTGTAACAAGACACAAATAAAGGAGATAATACATGATTGCATATTGTAAGGCTACATAATAGTGTAATGAGTCAGGGGGCACAAGGCAGAGTAGATCACCGGGGCAGAGACACAGAAGACAGAGCAGACGGGTCGGGGACAGACAGGGTCGGTACCGGGGAATCAATCCGAGAAACGCTGGAGAGACTAGGACTGGTGACATAGAACAATCTGACACTGAGTGAACTGAGAGTTTATGTACTGGGTGCAACAGGTGGGGAGAGTTGGTCTAATGAGCAGGGAGGGGCTGGCAGGCAGGTGAGGAGAAGGAGGGGCTGGCAGACAGGTGAGGAGAAGGGAGGGGCTGGCTGGCAGGCAGGTGAGGAGAAGGAGGGGCTGGCAGGCAGGTGAGGAGAAGGAGGGGCTGATGAGGTGAATGAGGTGACAGAGAGAAGATCATGACAAATATTATAGCAGATAATAACACAATGTAACAATAATATTATATAACTAAAGCTACATAATGTAACCCAAACTTTCAAACACAATGCAATATTAAAAGACCCATCCTTAATAATATTATAACATAGTAAATGTCAGAACACAATAAAATATCATCATATGACAAAACTTCATAATAATGAGCTAAAGCAGCAGAGAGTTGCTAATTAAATGATTAAATTAATATAAACATTCAAAGTTACTGTCGCTTTAAACTGGCGTCCACACAAAATAAGCAGAACATAAAACAACTCATTTCCTCTCAAATGTGTTCAGATGCATCACCTTTAAAATGTCACGTCATTATTTTACAAAGCCACGCTGACACACCTGTGTGTAATTGGCTCTGATTAAGAGGACTAATGCTTTGCACCTGTGCCGCTCTGCGACACTCGGTGATCTGGCCAATCAGCAGCTAAGAAAGTGGTCGAAAGTCGGCCTACGGGGCAGACGGGGGCTTGTAAAAGTCGATTAGACATGAAAGAGGAGCTGGGATTGATGGCGGGCCTTCAGGCGAGGATTTTCACTGAAAGGATCTCAGAGCAGAGCAGCTTGGATTTATTCCAGCGGTGAAAAAGATCTGCGAGATGGGACAGATAAGTTGACTGTCAGAGGGACGTAAGTGAAAACACCACACTCGGCTGATCTTAGGTTTCATGGCACAAAGTTCATGTTTATTTCTCTCTTTGTCTGCAAATAACTTTCAGGTAGAGAGTATGTGCACATGCACGCGCACACACACACACACACACGCACACACACACATATGGGGGGGGGGTTAAAATGTCTGAAACAAGGACAGTTCAGTAACAAAACGTCTGATTTCATCCGTGATCGGCACAAAAACACAGTGCAGGCACTTTATCTTCATGCTTTCATCGACCTTCATCCACACAGATAATAAGGGAATGTCAAAAACACACACACACACACACACACACACCAGATTCTTTCTCTTCAGTTTTTTACCCTCCTATGTTCCACCCCCACCTCCTATCTCCCCCTCAGGACAGGTTCAGGGTGAGGGCAGCTCAGAGGGGGAGAGGATAGAGAGATAGAAGAAGTGAAGGTATGGAAGGAGGAGTAGCAGCAGCAGCAGCAGCAGCAGTCCACTAATGTGACGTGGATCCCAGTATAAACCACAAGTGATGGGATACTGCCAGGCTGACACACACACACACACACATAGTGTAGAGTACATAGTGATTGAGTTGTAGTTTTATTTCAGGTTTTCACCAGTTTAACATGCATGAGAACGTGGTTTTGTAAAACTCACTTTCTCACACCAAAGTCCACTGTGAAAATCTGCATTATAAGTGCACAGAAGTACAAGAGCTGTTGGTCTACTGGTGCTTCAATTACTAAGTTTGTGTGACTGATGTTAAACACCAAAGTCACAGAAGAACACATTTAAACATGGAGGCAACAGTGGGTCAAAACTCCTGTGTCATGTGATGTAAAATTGTTCATTTTCTTTATTTAGATTTGGTGTGGGGGAGTGAGTGCTTTACAAAACAACAATAAACTCTAGTTTCTAATCAGAAAAAGGCTCTAAAACAAAGACAAATAAGACAAAAGACAAATATATCCTTTGGCTATTAAAGACAACTAAAGTAAAATGTTATATCTTGACACACAAATACACAGCATAGTCTGCAATAATTAACTACTTGATGCTTTACCCCTTATCTGTGCCGTAGGGGTAAGGATATAAGGATATAAGAAACTCTGCATTGTACGTTCTTATACCCGCTGTGTCTCTATGTTTAAACATAGTACTGAACAAAAGCAGCCAAAATTATCTTTGGTCTAAGGGTTAAAAAAACTACTTTTAAAAAAATAAGTAAAGTTTTGTGTTGAATAACATTAAAATGTTTTTATTATGCCGATGACACACTGATGTATATCAACATCAGCAAAAAAAGTGATCAGATGTCACATTGTGTAATAAGTGATTTGGAGGCAGAGAAGAATCACATGGTGCGACATCTTCATCAACCTAAATCATTTTAGTAGATCTTCAAAAAATGCAGTATTTCCTAAACTGAATGTACTTTCTGATTGTTTTCAACTGCATGTCATCATCTCCATCTGATTTTTTTGTAATTAATTCAATCATTGCATAAAACCCACTGCAGAGTATCCCCGTATTTAGGTTTTCATTCCAATCCTATTTTTCTAGCATTAGAACTTTATAAAAACACATGGAAGATGATATTGCAACGTCAGGTAAAATAAATCAAGACAAATTACAAAATAATAATAAACACGATGAGTGATTTGTTATTATTCAGAAAATGTAACATTGACGTAGGAATCTGAAACTGGGGTCAACATCTCCACTGACTTTTTCAGTGGTAAGTGATAATTGATGTTTTTACGTGAACGTGGTCTTTCGTTCTATTTAATTGTAGAAAAACTTTACAGTGAAAACACAGAGTCTGGTTTCAGGGCCGACCCCAGCCTTTATGAGGCCCTGAACTATATTTAATTTGGGGGGCCGCCTCCCACCACCTCGGAGTAGCCGGTGTTCAACTATTATTGATACCAATGTAACACATTGAATGGCATTCATTTTAGTTGTGTTATTTACACTCATCGATGGCCAGCATGTCAGATGATCAATCACAGTGGCACGGATCCTTGCCGTGTCTTGTTCTCACGACTGGCAGCTACAAGTCTGACCCCGACCAATCATTGTTCACGACACTGTGCAAGTTCATAGGTCATCTGGGAGGCGGTGCAATGAGTTGTTGGGGTTGAGGAGACGTCAGAAAGGCTCAAGCTAACATTCTCTGAGGTCACTATTCCACCTGACAGCAGCAGCATCCCTCTTCCTCTTTGTCGTGTTTATGTCTGCATGTCACGTCATGTCAGAGCACTCTGTTATCCTATTGTTTAACGTGAAGGAGTACGTCGTAGGAGACGTCAGACTATAGGCAAGACAATAGAAACAATTGTAACATGCTAGTCATCGGAGTATCACAGGAATGGTAATGTCTCGTTTATAACCAAACCGCTTGAGAATCTGTCTGAATCTGTTAAATTAAACCAGTTTAATGACTCTATTTTTAAAGGTAAATGAGCAATCTTCAATTCCAAACTATTACCGATATCTTTTTTCTCTACATACAACCAGCAGCCACTTAGCCTTGGACTGGCTCTACTTTGATTTATATTCATTTCCTGGAGACTTTTACCTTAACCAGAACTACGACTGGCCTAACCCTGACTCTGACCTTAACACTAACCTCATCCTAAACATACAACATGTCTTCACCTTAAAATGGCTGTGGACTGTATGTGGACTTGCTTTTTGTCCCCATAAGGAATATAGTCCCCATAATGTGAGTGTGTTAACAGAGTTAGGTCCCCACAACATTAGTAATACCTGAACACACATATCTTAAAATTTCCCAGACGGTTCTATAGGAACACCAGAAGTCAGTGTAAAGCAGAGGAGGGGGAAATCATTATCTGCCTAACAGTGAACAGATGCAGCGACAGAAGATGGAGGGCAGAGAGCAGAGGCACCATTCCTGAATTTGTTTTACTTTTTCTTCTTCTTCTTCTTCCACATTTCTTATCATATTCTGGCAAAATTGTGGGCTAATAGAATCCGGCCTGGAACAAAACGTTTCAACCACTCGAGGTGTCTTTGATGTGACTGATTGATTTGCCAGATGCTTGGACGGCCTCCAAAGTGGAGCCATAATTTCAAAGATTATGATAAGATTTGCTCTTCTTGTGTGTTCAAGAAGTAAATAGATTCATTTTCCCAGGCCTGGTCCTGATCACAGAGGGAAGGGCAGAGGAGGAAGTCTGGTTGGAGACACTAATGTAAAATTCAATTTTCAAACTGATTTTTTTTTTTTAAACCTGGCCAAAAAAAAAGGTCACATTCATTTTTTTTTACATGGCTGTAAAGAAATATAAAAAATATAAAAAATATAAATGAATTTCATTAAGTACATCATCTGCTCTTGGACCAGCAGAGAAATATAAGAGCTGATTCTCATGCAGACGTTTGAGGAGAAAAAGGGAAGTTGATGGAAGCCATGCAGAGTGAGGCAAAGTCTCACAGCTTTAGGTTTAACTCTAAACGCAGATATTAAAATCATTACTTCTGTGTGTTAGCGTAAGCACTCCTCTGCTCCAGTCAAAGGACAGTGTTTTATGGCTCTTTTATTTAGTAATCCACCTCTCGCTCTCTCTGTCTGTCTCTGACCGTGCTGCTCTTATCAAAGAAGGCCATTGTGTACTTATTACTGAGCCTGTAATCCAGTTATCAATCCTCAACCGGGGGGAAAAGTACGTACACTAAGTTCTGAAGGTCGACTCACAGGAGAATTGATTTAGAGACAATAGCCGTGCAGACAGAGACAAAGACGGAGCGATGAAGATAAATATTTGACGATAAAAACACCCATGAAGGCAAAGTCATGCACAAGTTTAGCACATACAAATACTGTATTTACAGTATGTACACACACACACACACACACACAGACTTGGTTTCACAGGTTTGTAAAGACTGTTTATGCTCGTCTACACTTTGGATTTCATTTAAATTTTTACTTTAACACTAAATATTTTTAGTATTTCAGTGTTAGCGTCACAATGATAGTTACACCTAAGTTACACCGAGTTACTTTAACACCAAACGAGTCACAATTGAATACTATTTCAGATTGAACTTGAAACAGAGTGAATTCAACTCACTACATTTAAGTAACAAACAACTTGGTTTTACGTCACATTTAAGACAATTTCACTTTTTTAAGCCCTATTCAGATGGCATTAGTTTTACACGGGGAGGTGGAGTAATGTCATTTTACATCTGTAATATCAATTGCCAATTTGCACGGGATAAGGAATCTTTGTAAAACTACCAGGGAGGGGTAAAACAACTTTCAGGAGCTCCGTCTGGCCCAGGTTCAAGTTCCCGTGGCGGAGGACAAAGCACATGTTCTGTCACCTTACAGAGTAGCAGGAGAGCAATGGGAGGTAGAGAACCAACTTTTTATGTTTGTATTTTAGGGTTACTTTCACAATCAAAGTTACATTTAACACTTTCAGAATTTCCATTGTTACTTCAACACAGATAGAGTTAAATGTAACACTATTTTAATATGTGAGTTAAGTTAAGAGTTAAGTTTAGCACTATTTTAGAGTGTACTTTCATCATTCCTTAACGTTATTAAACAGTGTTCCATTGTGCTCTCAGTCCTGATCAGAAATGGTCTTTACCCAATTCCTTAACGTTATTTTAACACTAAGAGAGTCAAATATATCACTCTTTGTCTATTAGTATAATTTTAACAAGCACAGATACAGTTAACACTAAAATAGTTCAATTGAATGAACTCTTTTTGCTGTTCATTTTTCACCCAACGAGACATTCAACACTATTCTACAGTGTTTGTAACATGTTTACTGTTAATTCAATGACTTCAATTGTACCGTATTTGGTCCTAATGGGAAATGCTGATAATTTAACTCTTCTAGTTTTACTTTAACACTAAAAAATCAATTTTACACAGTATTTAGTATAGATAAATATTTTAATGTTACTTTATCACTGCAAAGGGTGCTGGTCAGTGTGTGTGTGTGTGTGTGTGTGTGTGTGTGTGGCTCCATGTATCTGGAATTCCACAGCAGAGTAAACACCGAGTCAAACTCTTGTGTTTTATGTCAGGCCAGAGAAATTCATTATGTCTTATCACACTTTGAGGTTTTTTGGGGGTCAGTAGCAGAACATAAAGTTTATTTGTGTGCACTTGCATATTATTTCACTCCTGCCTGTTTTTTTTCAGGGGCAAAGGCCTGCGCTGAAATGTAGTGTTTATTAAACGGCTGCTCTGCAGGAGTTTGCATGGAAAAGTCATTGCTGCATTAACAGATGGAGGGAGGCACAGAGGGAAAGGTCGTAAAGATTAAAAAGCGTTTTTCAAATAAAATCTGCAGCATTTAGACTTACAGAAGTCTGTTTCACAGGAATCTGGTTTCATTCCAGCACAATATGGATGAAGAGAATTGTTTCAGTGTGTTTCAGTGGAACTACCCACTATAAATACCCACTCTGACAGAGGCTGGCAGGATGTTCTGTGGATTATCAGGAGCGTATTATTGCTAGCAGGGACTACAACTCAGAGACCCGAAACCAGGTTAGGGCCACACGGTGGAGTGAGGGCTAACACTGTTGCCCTGTGAATGGGATTTAAATCCAAAGTCCAAAAACATGCAAAGTTTATTTGGACAATTGAAAACAATGAAAACTCTTGTGCATTGACAAGTCATTTGAACCGGAACTGAATGCTGACGAAACAGATTCCCACTGTTCTAAAACCCATTTAAAGCCAAGATTAAAAGGGTGGTTTCATGAATCCCTTTCACTTGAATGTAAACATAAACTCTGTCTTGTCAAAGTTCATTACGTCTTCTGTTTGTTTAGACACTAGTAAGTTTTCCTTTACCTTGTTAACCAGTTCCTCCTGATCGTGATGTTAGATGGTGACGTGCTTTACACGGTTAACAAGGAAACAAGGAAAACTTACTGTTGCCAAAAAAACAAACCAAAACAACTAAACAGGGATTCTGGAAAGAGTTGCCTTTGAACCCATTTCCAATGATTTAATCAGCACAAATACATTAGTATAAAATCAAATGTACTATCAATACTGGATTACACAAGACAATCCGTATAATCTGGCCACAATGACCCTGAGAAAAGTGAAGAAATAGAGAATAGAAAGGAGGACATACAGTAGTTGGGGAAAGGCATTCCAGACATTTCTGTCTGCTGCCTGCAAACCTCTGGATACAGAGAGGTATTCATTCCCTTCACCACGGCCTTAGTGCTTTTTTTTAAAAAATTTTATTGACCTTAATGATCGAAGGATGTTTCCAAGTTGTCCGCCGCGGCACTTTAGCACAACCTTGTCCTTTCTGATTTGAAATACCTTTGATATCTTTTGTTTCTGCATTTGTGTAATGGAGTCAGGGGCTTGAAGGAGTTTGAAGGCCAAACACAAGTATTGCACACTCAGAAACACAAAATAATTTGTTTTGACTGGCAGCACATGAGCTAATTAGCCTTCAAAGCTACCATACAGACGTCCCAACCCTCACATGTACTTTATTGACTTAAACTCTTTACCTCAGTTTCCTTCGCACACAACCCAGTAACTTTCTTGACCTAGAAAGCACTTTGCTCCCCTGTGTCCTCTGACTGAAGCAGATATACCCGTGTCCCAGTTCATCCACAGCTCATCTCATACCCATCAATATGGCTGCCATGTAGGCTGTTTCATGTGCTGTTAAACATTATTGAGTTGCAGTTAAAAATCCCTCTGAGTTCACAATAAAAAGGTTTATAACAGTTGTTATGTTCATCAGTCACTGAAAGAGCTGAGAATTGGTGGGTTTGATTATCTCCACACGCTTTATGCATAGAAATATGAAGACACTGTCGTTCTGGTTTCCGGTTCATGACGCGGAGGGATATCTTGTTCATCTTTGACAGAGCTCTTCCATGAGAAGGTGTTGCATAATCAGGTTTTTACATATGAACTCCTCCAGATGTCTGAAAGCTTGTCCATAATTACTGCAGAGCGTTGTGTATCCATTCCTGTAGATATGTGCAGACATATGGAAATAAGAGTGTGCCTCGAGCTGGTGTTTAACACAAGCAGATTCTTTATTGAGTTCCATTCCAATATATTGTCCATGTGTCACCATCAGGGTGATGAAGATGTGAACAAGGACACTCATGGACCTGAAGACGGGAATCAAGGAACCGATGATTCCTGTATATCACACTGACCAATCCTGAGTCCCTCAATTAACCCAGACTGACCCGACCTGACCCGACCTGACCCGTTCCAGCTCTGGTTCACCCTCTCCAGCCTGATCTGACTCACCTCAGACCTGATGCTGCGTGTCTCATTCCCAGCTCCTCATATTCTGGGTTAGAGACGAACCCTGACCACACCAGATTAATGACCCCACCCACCCACGTTGGTTTTACCTTGTTTCCTTCCTTCCTTCCTTTCTCCTTCTCCTCCTCCTCCTACACCTCATGTGTCTGTCTTCCTTGCTCTTGCAGCGGTGCAGATAAGCCCGGGCTAAAATGATTCTGGTTTCTATGAATGCTTTATTGTACATTGTGTGGCTGCGTGTGAGAAAGTGCCGATTACAAGAGAGCGATGGTCGTTTTGGAGGCGATGACCTCAGTGGAGATTTAGTGAAGTGCTCTTTTGAAGGATTGGAACATTGTGTGTTACAAGTCATGAGACAGCAGCAGTTTCTCTGGTGAAACAGAAGAAAACAGTGTGTGTTTTATATATTCACTTTATCTGTTTGTACAAACTTCTCTTTTCTAAAGTAACTCCACCTCCTCTGCATTATGAGTGAGTCAGTCGTACACCTGTGACGTATTTGCTTGATTTACTCATTGTTGTGATTGGATGTAAATGCACCTGCTGCAAATACACACCCTTTGTGTTTTGTGTTGGACGTCCTCCAGTTAGCCACCACTCTGAATTCTCCACAAATCTGAGGCGGAGAGTGCCACTCCACATCCTCGACATCCTCGGCATCCTCGACATCCCGCAGCTGCGTAGCATTTTTATTTTTCTTCTGTCCAAAACAAAGCCTATAACTCAGCCCCACCCCACCCCCACACACACACTCCAGATCGTAAAGGCCGGGTGGAGGGAATGAAAGGCGAGCGGCTGTTTTACTGCGGGGAGTGGGATGTAAATCCTGTGGCTCGTCAAATCGGCAGCGGCTGGTTTGAAGAAGGCCTTCACGACTCTGGGGGTGTATTCCACTCTCACTCTGCAGTGAATGTGAATGTAAACACTGCAAACAAGAAAGTCAAATAAGCTTAATTTCAAATTCTTAATAAGACACTACAAGCTTTACTTTAAGTTTTAATTACCAGTAACAAGATGAGTACTGGCACTTTTATTTCATTATTCTGGCCAAGAATAATCATTTCCTCGAGTGCAGTATAGTTTCATAGTTTCTTGTGTCTAGAGTTTCTAAATGTATTATTAAACAAGAACAATATTTCATATTTAGTTCCATTCACTGAACACATTCACTGTCACATGTGTGTCGTGGACGTCACGTTAAATGAACTGAATCATTGTTAACATACGACTTAATATTCCACCGAACAGTTTACGCCAAAATCTAAGCTGCACACGGTGACGACACAAATCCCGTCATGTGCACGATGCACATTGGTTCGCTCGCTGTGCGTGGAAGTCGACCAGGACCTTCATGTTTGCTCCACGTGCAACTTTCCGTCCTCTTCCCTGCACTTCCTCTGCTAACTCGCCGCACCGTGCTGAGCGCAGTGACTGTATTTACGGCTCTTTCATGAATTATGCACGAGGTCTCATCGTGGCACGCAGAGCAGCGCCGTGGATGTAAATCGATAGGTGACACAGATGATCTTTCTCCATGTGTGTTATTCGCTGTCATCTTACACCTCATCCCTGGATAATAATGTTTACCAAAGCAACATCACTCATGCTTACAAAAACACATGTGAGCAAAACATGGGATTAGGGAAGCTTTGATGAACGTGTCGCCCAGAATGAAGAGGGAAAAAGATGAATGAGTGTGAACTCACTCTTTGACTGGGGCTATTTTTCTTTTCTTTCTTTTATTTTGAAGGTGGAGTGTCTCCTCAGTGAAAACACTGATGTGATGTCATGTATCAAGTGTGAACCTCTTTTCTAGAAGTTAATCAAACGGCCACGGTGCGGTGTAAGGATGTAAAGCGCAGTATTTAAAATGTCGTGCATACGTTATTATAGACAGTTTAAAAATGATTGACTTATGTCTGCACGTCTGATATCTTAAACATTTTAAGTTGCCTATTTTTAACGAGAAACTGAAGTTTGTTGATTAGCGATTTTATATCACATTAGTTCTTCATTCACTATTGTTGAACCAGTCATTTAAATGTTTGGATTTAGTGATCCCTCATTTGCATTTACCCTTTTGGTAGTGACACAAACCCTTACCCTTACCATTACCCTTACCCTAGCCCTTACCCCAAACCCTTACCCTTACCCTTACCCTAGCCCTTACCCCAAACCCTAACCCTAACCCTTACCCTTACCCTTACCCTAGCCCTTACCCCAAACCCTAACCCTAGCAAAAGATGCATGAGACCAACAGTGGGCTAAAAGGGCTGGTTCTCTCTATGAGCTTTGGTGTGAGTTACAAATGGTTTCCAAATTGGGAAAATAAGTTGTGTAACAGTGAGATAAAGTGGCAAAAATGGCTAAAAGCTGCTGTTTCTTGTGTCCCCACTATCAATGATAATGAGTCACCACGGACAGTAACTCATTCAACCACAATTAAAAAAAGAAACTATCTTCTCCCTTTAAGCAAAAATACTACTACTACTAATAATATAATATAATAAAATAAATAATAAATAAATAATAAAATATCTTATTTTTAAAGTTACTGTACAAGAGTAATAGACTCATTCTCCATCCAGTGAGCTGCTGACTGTAAATCAGCCTTTTTTCCCAGCGACACACAGATGGAAGTTGATTGGTTGAGTGGTTGTCGGGTAGATGAGTTTGAGTTTGGGACATAAAGTTAAAAAATGCCGTGCTCTTGTTACAGACTGTGCCATTGAAACTTGGAGAACACAGCAGGAGATTGTCTGCTTCTCACATGAAATACGACTGCAGAGCTGACAGGAACGTTGTGGAAAATGTGGGAGGCAACATTTGTGTTCTCACACACAGGAAACATGAGTGAGATGTCAATGTTCACTTTCTGAATGACAATAAGGAAATAGAAAATGACTGGGATTTAAATGGACTGAAATTACAGTCACATTTTTTTGAGATTATGGAGGCGGGAGGAAACATTAGCTCAGCAAATCCTGCACATGTCACGGACCCGTCAATGCGTTTCATTCTGAAAATAATCCTGCTCGTTTTTCTCCTTAATGTGTCTTTGCTGCTGGAATGTTCTCGGGTCAGTCTTTTCTCGGGAGCGCGCTCAGTCACTGGAAACGTCTTTTCCACTCCGTTGCCATCGGCCTCCTGTCCCAGTTTCAGAGTGTTTACACGTATCATTTGTTTCCAGCACAAAAAAAGCTCCACAAACGCCTGACACACCTGTTTTAGGGGTCAGAAAGGTCGCGACCTGAAAAGGAAGTGTGTATCTGTGAGTCTTAGACCAAACCTGTTCCCATGCCGGTGTCTCTGCACACCACACTTTTATTTGGACTATTTTAAGGTTTAAGTGTTTATGTTCTCACACACACACACACACACCTCAGAGGACATTACATTGATTTACATCACATTTCTAACTTTAACCCTAACCATTACTAGTGGCCTAACCCTGATCCTAACCAAACAACACGTATTTACCTCCAGATGAAATCATTTCCATTATTACTGGGACTTCATTTGTGTCCCAGTAAGGACGACGTGTCCACATAATGTGACCGTGTATATCTGGAACACACACACAGAGCAGCAGCAGCAGCTTCTCCAGAGCCGTCACAGTTACAGTTACTGTGAGGCAAAGAAATGAAAGCACTGTCTGTCAGGTTGCAGGTTTGATTCCCTCGTATCGCTGACACAGATGGTGTGATCATGGTGATTCCACCGCTAGTGTAATACTCTGATTACAAACACATCCCTGTGTCTTCAGTGTGTGAATATCATTGTCATTATCAAGTAAGAACATACTGAGTGTGAAATGGATGCAAACATGTTCTTAAGATCATCATAGACTTAAGCAGATGTAGAAAACCAGCTGAACTTCCACTTCAACAACTTTAAACTTTAAATTATTCAAAATACGTTTCTCAGATTATTAACTGAAAAAAAATTATCTGAGAAGAAACTCAGCTTAGCGACAGTTTCACTGTGAAGACAGAGTTGCTGTCAGTCTTCTGAGAGAAAAGCCAGAGGTCTATTTTTAAGTGAACTGGATTCCACCCTCTTCTCTTTCTCACCGTTGTCCCCTGTGGATGTGTCCATCTCCTTTGTCTCAGGGACTGAGTTTCCACGGCACACACTTTATTTAGACTAGAGAAAAAAGAAACCAGGCAGTGGAAAAAAGGAGTAAATCTCACAGTTATGAATCGATGGATGTGAATGAACGATATTTACACACAAACACAAGGAAAACACGGTCACGCGGTCCATCATTTTGGAAAAGGCTGACACGCACCAGGCGACCCATCTGTGGGTCCCGACCCAGACTTTGGGAACTACTGGTCAAGGACACCTAAACTCTTATTTTGACAGTCTGTCTGATATTTGCCTTCATCCTCTTGTACCTGTTGTCTGCACTTGGGTCACATGACTTCAGAACATTCTCAACACCGTAAACTCACATTTCTCTGCTGAGCTGCAGCTGATTCTGATTCTCGAGCCATGAGGCCGACAGGGACTGATGGACAAGAGGGTCTTTTTTATTAGTGTTATTTCCTGGACCTCTGCAATTAGTTAAGAAAGGTTTCTTGACCCAGTTTAATTGCCAATTAATAAGAGGGAATAGTTTGGTTCCCATGGGGACAGCCTCCCCAGACGAGTCCATTGACCTGCAGTAATGATGGCAAAGATACAGCAATCATAGTTATTAATAGGTGAAGAGCCCCAGTATTATAACAAGCGCTGAAAATAAAGGTTATACTTTGATAACCAAGTTTGAAATATTCATGATATTATTTGTGTCTTAGAATTCTCTTATTCTGTGTGACCTGAACCAGGTCTGTGACATTAAAGCTGCTTAATGGACTGTATCACTAGTGTCACGGGTTCAGAGAGTGCCAGCAGGCTAACCGCTGAACCAAAGCATGAAGCACTTCATTCAATTAGCCCGAACTTGAACCTTATTACAACCATGCTCTGTCTCCATCACTACATGCCAGTGTGGTCTCAGTGAACCGAAATGATCCAGTGAGTGTTGGAAGCATGTGCTCATGTTCCAACACGACAAGACGACAGATCGCTGTTAACATGTGTAACTGCACCTGTTTATTTAAAAAGGATTCAAATAGTTAGGTTAACATTACCAGACTCACTTTAACTACACATCACCAATGAATGTGTGTGTGTGTGTGTGTGTGTGTGTGTGTGTGCACACCAGAATGGTTACAATTTGTTGGATGATCACATTATAGCTGTTATTCTAATATTATATTCTAGTTATTATAGCTGTTATTATATTATTATTATTATTATTATTATTATAATATTATAGTTATTATAGCTGTTATTATATTATTATATTCTAGTTATTATAGCTGTTATTATAATGTTATTATTATTATTATTATTACATTATAGTAATTATAGTTGCTGATCTCAGTCTCATTTGAAATGGTCTGTCAGGATTCACTCTGGCTCTTAAAATCCTTAAAGTGTGAATTTGGAAAAAAAAACACTTTTGAAATTCAACTTAATAATTTAAGTTGAAAGAAGTTACACGTCAGCCACTTGATAGTTTAATTAAGCTTTAAAACAAAATGTTTTTTGTGTGTACAAGAGCAGCTAAAACACACACGGTGTCATGACGTCTTGGGACAAAAAAAAAAGATGAAAAACACAACGTTTATGTCGGAGGAAAGTTGTAAAATGGCTCAGTTTAGACCAAACACAGGAGGAAGGTTAACTACTCAAAAAGCTATATGCTATACTTTTACACCCGCGAGCACATTTTCTCACAAACATACACAAACACACTGTTCTTCTTCCTGCGCACACATTTTTACTGGGTCTCCAGGGCGCACACACACACACACACACACACACACACACACTGTACAGTCAGCTTTAGTTGTTCTTGGACTCTGGAGTCTAGTTAGCAAAGGCCAGTATCAATCATTCAGCCAGTGGAGAGCAGCTCAGTCGATGGGGTCGTGTATGGGTGAAGAACCTGGCCCAGGCCCAGAATCCTTCACTCTGAGGGGGGCGGAGGAGCCGAGACGCGGCAAGGCTGGAGTTCGGGGTTTGAATGATGTTTCAAATAGGATGTGAGGAGGCAAGCTGAGCACGGCTTAATGAAAGAGCTGCAAATAAATACGCTGCTTATTACACACGGCGTTATGAAGTAGTTCATTTTCACAGTCTGGCCTCACACCAGACTCTATCACTGAGTTCTAATGAGCAGAGAACAGGAAACACCATCTCATTAAGTCATTCATCTTTAACATTCTTATGCTAATTTAGAGTCATTAAGGAGTTGGAGTCGTCCACAGCATGATTCAGACAGTGAGAGTGGGAACACCCTCGACAGGTCAAACTGTCGCCCTGGGTTATTTAAAGTCTATGTGACCTGCAGGCGTCTGGTGGAGGGAACAAGAATAAATACAGTATCAATCTGTTTCATTTATTATTCATAATATTCTTCACCTGGTGTGGAAATGTAAGGCAGGTCCATGTAGTACGTGCCATGGATCGTACCATTTCCATAAAGCAACGTAAGAGTCTTTCATTAGATTTTCTAAATGTCCACTGCTTTACTCCTTTAAGTCTGTCTTTCTATTCAACGTCTGGTTGTACTGTGTGTCATTAGACGTCCTTTTCCATCTTGAAACTGACGTTTGCAAACTGCTCACTCTCTCACACCAAAGTCCATAGAGAAAATGTGCCGTTCACAGCACATCACAGCTCACAGAAGCTGTTTTTACCACTGCTGCCTTCATCAGCAAGTTACAATGGGTTCAGCAGCAGCAGCAGCAGCAGCAGCAGCAGCAGCAGCAGTAACAGCAGCAGCAGCAGCAGCAGCAGTAACAGCAGCAGCAGCAGCAGCAGCAGCAGCAGTAACAGCAGCAGCAGCAGCAGCAGCAGCAGCAGCAGTAACAGCAGCAGCAGCAGCAGCAGCAGCTCCTGCGTCTCCATGAGCCAAAACTTGTCTCTTGACTTTGGTGTGGGATCGTGAGCGGTTTATACAGTGACGTTTCAGAAAAAGTCAGAAAAGAATATTTAATGTGGACAGATTTGATTTAATTGAGAATGACAATTTGTTCTTAATCTAAAAGTCTAAAAACACTTCAAAAAACTTAAATAATACTTTAGATTTTAATAAACTGAACCACATGAATAAAATCAGTGTTATATATGAAGCAAATGCTCTCCTTCATGTTCACTACTGACTCATGGAAACAGTTACAACAGGCTGCTGCTGCTGCTGCTGCTGCTGCTGCTGTTGCTGCTGTTGCTGCTGCTGCTGTTGCTGCTGCTGATGACGATGATGATGATGATGTCCACAGTAAAAAGAGAAACCAGAGTATTTTATGGAGTTTTATGACACACAGGAAGCCAGAACAGAGATTGGTACGATCCTTTCGCTTCATCAATTATTATTATTATCATGAGTCATCTTTCAAATCTGTGATCCGAGCTCTGTTTTAATGATAATAGAAGTATAACTGTGATTAGAGTTTGATTTAGTGTGTATTGGTTCATTACATGATTAAGTTTGCATTATGACAGCTTTATGTTAAATTCCACTGGTGCAGGGCATTTCTCTGGCACTGAGGCTTTGTTTGTTTATTTTATTTTATATTTTTGACTCTTCATCTGGTTCATTTATTTATTACTTTCTTTCATCCTTTGCCTTCATTATATTAGAAACTCAGCTGTTGTTAATCTTCACAATATTGTTTGCATTTTCACATGCTGTTGTTCATATTTAATGTTTCCTCAAGTACAATATGTGACATATAAAAAGATCATGTGACATGTTGCTCTGTATATATGAAGATATAAGTTTAAAACCTATGTGTACATGTATGTTATGTTGTATATTATCTCATATGTCACTGGAAATCATTAGACATTAGATTATGGATATAATCATAGACATATATGAGCAATATTATTAATTGATTATTAATAAACCTATCCCTATTGATTATAATGTAATTAGTCTAATCTTGTTTTAATCTTTGTTTTGGTCACATCATATACATGTTCTTCTCAATTATAATTATTGTATATTATATTGTATTTGTTCATTTTTGTCTATAATTGATCGATGCATGTTTTATAGAGATCAGTTTTTCTTTGTTTTTTTGTTGTAAATGTTTTATAGAACTGTTTCTGTGTTCATGCTTTTATGACACAATAAAACCAGCAAAACATTAGCAGTATCAGTGTCAGTGTGTGTACTGGCATCATCATCATCATCATCATCACCGCGGTGGTTGTAATACATTTTTAATGTGCAACACAAAACCATATTGTCTTATATCACACACACACACACACACACACACACACATCTCTTGTGTGAAGACTTGAAAGAAACCTGACGTTCAGGCTGATACAGTGTTGCATGATCTTATCATGACCTCCTGGACCACATCATCTGACCTGCTGAAAAGTGAGGATTAGGAGTGTGTGTGTGTGTGTGTGTGTGTGTGTGTGTGTGTGTGTGTGTGTGTGTGTGTGTGTGAGCGGTTATATGCCCACATATGAGCAGTGATAGGAATCTCGTTGCTGTCAAACGTCCAAAGTAGAGTAGGATTAGTGAACTCTCCGTCTCCTTTCATCTGCATCCCTCGTTCTCACAGCAGATGATGGATGGCTGTTGTGTCACAAGGTGCTTCTTTCTTTCTTTCTTTCTTTCTTTCTTTCTTTCTTTCGAGCACATTTTAATGTTCAAAGTAAAATTGGTTGTATTAGGGTTCGGCATGAAAACAAATCCTTCTAAATAGTAGAAAATCTCAAAATGCTCACTTTGTGTTTTCATGTAGAAAACCAATACATTCATTTAGGAAAATGATGATGTCATAATCCCACCTCTCTCTTGCTCTTGGATTCACTGTCATGTATCTTTGTCATTGTTGTGTTTGGAGATTGTTTGGTCTTTTTGCTTCATGATCATTTATGACTTTCTTCTGTCACTGTTTCTGTGATTGTATACGTTGTATATGTGTAACGTTCACTTATCACATCTTAGCACACATACTCAATAGCTTCTTCTACAGTGTTGGTGTGACCAGGTCACAGTGCCACATACAGGCCTGGCATGTGTACTACTACAGTGTTTGGAGTGTAATGGACTGTGCACACTTTATTTTCACCTCATTGTCTCTGTCAGGAAACGTCACTGGAGCTGCTGCTCTGTCACTGAGATAAATCAAATAATTAAAATAACTCATTTGAACTTATTAATGGAAACAGCGGGGCATTATTAACTGTTGTGTGTGCTGTTGTTGTTGTTTTTTTAAATGCTGATTTGTTTGAATCTGCGTTTCACAATGATTTCCTGTGCATGAGCTGCACTTAGTGCAGTCAGTGCACGTCAATACCTCATACAAGCACACTTCAAAAATACCTGAAGCTTCCCTTTAAAGGGGGTCATTTGCAAAGACTTCAAAATGAATCCACTCGCCTGTCCTCCAGTTTCTCCACACGTTCACTTTTCTCTTTTCCAATCTTCTCGTCTGTCTTTCTTTATACACACAGCTGTCTGTCCATCTCAGTCTATCAGGAGGATTCTGATCGTTGCTTTCACTCTGATAACCAGGTTTCTGCTTGAGCTGATAGCCTGCCGGACTTTCACCGAGGGGGCAGAAGGTGATGGAAAGGGGGGCGGGGATCGGCTTGATTAACCGCCATCGTGCCGGCAGATATAGAAACCACATGTGTGCACGTTTCTCTCCTTCACCTCCCAGCCTGCAGACACCAGAGTCCCAGACAAGCAAGAGAAAGTGGTTTGCTTTAGAGATTAGCATTTTGTATGTTTGTATATGTGTGTGTGTTTGGTGAGGTTAAAGGTCAGCCTATCAGGTGGGGCCACCAGCATGGCCAGTGGATGGAGATAAAGAGAAATTGAGAGGCCAAGTCGGTGACCTCCTCTCGCCTTCATTTGGGGAACAGGCAACTCACGCCGGCGCCCTTTGGCCCGGAGGTGAGATTAGTCTGGTGGGGCTGATAAAGCTTCACTCTCCCAACAGACCAACAATCAGAGGAGATTACGCTCCCGCAGAGAACGGTTTTCCCACCAAACGCAGGTGGAGAGAGTCTCTGTGGGTTCAGATTTGTTGCAGGCGTTGATCTTCTTTTACAGATTTAAAACCTTGTGCACTCGTCACTTGACCCCAAACAATACTGTAGCCTGTGCTAGTGATAGTGAACCCTGTATGCTGCGTGTTTTTGTGTGGAGCGTTAACACACTCCAAAGCCTTGGACAGGACTGACATCACAGAGACGCTTTGGTAATAATCACTTTACCCTCCTCATGTAAAACTAATCTCTTCTGGACGTAGTTACACTAACACTCTTAGTTTTGCTTTTCTTTTTAACTCGTGTCCACGTCTTGTCATTTCCCGCCTTTCCTCCATGCCATGCAATCAACTCATGTCCCTCACCTGCTTTTCCCCGCCCCTCTCCTCACCTGCAGTCCATTTGCTCATTAGTCCCTCTGTGTCTATATAACAGTCCATTTTCATTAGACCTCTGCCAGATGGTCTTGTGTGTTAGTTTTTCTGCCAAGTGTTCCATCATTTTCTAGACTTCCTTTTGTTCTGACCCTGTTTGTCTGTCTTGGACTTCAGATTACTGTCCTTTGTCAGATTGCTTGTTTTTGAACTGATTTCCTGTAAAGTGCCTTTTCCTCGTTTGGGTTCTCTCTTGCCTGTTCCTCGGACCGTGACACTTTTCTGTGTGTTCTGTCAACTCCTGTTTACAAGAAGTTTCTTCACAGAACGTTTTGTTTGTGTGTCTGTGGGTCGGCATTTGTGTTGTCAAGAAGCAGCACAGCACACACACACATGGCGACAGGTTTCTGCGACTGATGTCACATCTGTGAGCAACAGCCAGCTACACTCAGAGGACAAATGTGTTCACACCACGAGCTCTACGACACGAGACGCTTCATCTTAAAAACACAAACTCATCCAGGACGCCGCTGACGTTTTCACAAAAATGTCACAAAAGAATCAATGAATTCTATCAAATTATTTTGTGTCTGACAAGAAAACAACTTTGAAAATATTGAGTCCAACTGAAATTTCACTGAATTCACTCGCTCAGATTCAAACTAACGCAGTTAGGATTCAAATATTACTTATTGTAAGTCGCTTTGGATAAAAGCGTGTGCTAAATGACATGTAATGTAATGTCAAATAACTATTGCACGTTCAGTCAGACCCAGACTCAAAATAGTGCTCAATATGCTAACAACTAGCCAACTAGCTTAAGTTGTTCTGGTCTATGATGTAAAAGGTCAACTCCAAAACGCCTGATACTAGAAATCTGAAAGAGACGCACATGACTTCACAGTAGTCTCAGATTAAACAGCATAGATGAGCTACAACCATAGCAACAGCCAAGTTACAGACAGTGTCCCACTACAGTCCACGTCCACCAGCTGCAGCACTGTCTGACTGATGTTGTGTTTAACCACCCGTTAGTTTGTTATTGCGATGAATGTGTCTTTTTTGGCTTTGTCCTCTTTAACCTTTAGACAGATGTTTGTATTTGAGAGCAGCCATGTTTGATGAGGTGCTGAATAGTGTATGCATAAACAGAGGAAAGCTCTTTGACTCCTTCATCTCCATCTCCCCCACAACACCTTCATCATCCACCCACATCCTGCGCTGAAAATCCCTATTTATCACAGAACAAGACCAATGTCATGTCTACAAGCTGGAATAGAGTGTGTGTGTGTGTGTGCGTGTGTGTGTGTGTGTCTAACAGAAGGCAAATGTGTTTTTTTGTAATGTTCAGATTTGTGGCTGCATTTGTGAATGGGTGAATAACTGTAGTAATAAACTGCAGTGTAAAGCAGCATCAACATTAGAACAGTGCTATATAAATACAGACCATTCACAGTTCTTCAACCAAAACACATTACACACTGTACCTTTAACAAAAGGCCCATCAAACACAATGTCTGTGATTTAAACAATGGAAACTGAAGTCTGTGTCACTTTGTCTCCACACTATAGTCCACAGAGGAAGTGTTGGAGTTGTTGATCCACTACTGTCTGTTGTTTGAGTGAGAATAAGAACTCACACTCATGAGTCAGCACTAACTCACCAGCTCCTCATGAGCTGAAATCACTGATTTTCTCTCTGGACCAGTGAAAAAGACTGACGGTGAGAACTACTGTATATTCTTTGGTTATTCTCTTATGCTGGTGTAGAACTTATTAGGTGAACCTTTTGTTAAGAGGCTAAAATCCTTGTTTTCCATGTTGTCAGTGATGACCATGTAACCCTGTAATGCCTCCTCTGGTTCTCCAATAAGTGTCTTTCATGTCCTTGAGTTGTCTCTGTCTCTGGTGTGTGTTGAACACAGAGGACGTGTCACAGCCAAAGTAAGAGACATCCTGTCTCGCTGCCAGACTTTGCCGCTGTCTTCTTCTCACTGCATCTGCAGACGTGAACCCTCGCAGTCCAGACACAAGGTCGACTCTATGCTGGAAGCCTCTCGATCAATATGTGCACACTTGTCATTGGTCCTGTCTATTTTCCCACTGAAGCGTTCAGCTCTAGGCTTTTTGCTTTTTTCTCCTCTTTCCTCTCCGTTCTCACATTTCCTGATACGTCATCACAGCCACTCAACTCGTCCTTCACAACGACAAAAATGCCCCCCAGAGTTAAGAAAACTCAAAAGACTCAAAATTGCTTGAAGCAGCTGGAGATTAGAGTCCAAGCATTTGGATTATGGATTATGCCATTGTGTGGACCTGAGGACGTACTTAAGTTTGACAACACAAAGGACAGAGTAATCATAATGTCAGTGTGAAGGGTGATGTCCTATTGTGATTGGCTTAGAGGACAGACCAGGCAGAATCAGGAAATTGAATTATGAAAGAAAGTGACCTGATGAAAAGGTTTGCAATGACAGTATGAAGCTGCAGGGGTTAAGCCAGTTTAAGGAGCTGGCACTTCACCTAAAGGTTTCTTAATTAGATTGGTTGCCAAAAGCTGCTCGAGTGGTGTGTGTGTGCGAGTGTGTGTGTGTGTGTGTGTGTGTGTGTGTGTGTGTGTGTGTGTGTGTGTGTGTGACCTGAAGTGGTCGAATGATGGCGCTCAAACGAGTAGAGTGGTTTACACAGATCTCTTGACTTGGTCTTCAATTTAGCGTCCTTGTTTGGTTATAAAAGTGAGAGGGTGAATTGAATTGAGACTTGATTGCGTTACCACAGCTAAGACAAGTTGTACAGTGATTGAGGATGAAGGTTTTTTTTTCCTTTATTTGTATGAATAACGTAGAATAACTTTTAGGTTATGTAAAGAAAACAGCTGTTGTCATGGTTGTCCTATCACCGTCCTCTAATTAATCATGTACCATTGTTATACTAGCTCACATTTTACATTTCCTGTTTTATTTTTGAAGTTCACATGTTGTCTTGTTTCAGGTCTTTATTTCCTGCCCTCCTGTGTTTCCCCGCCCCTTTGATTACCTGCCACTCCCCCGATGTGTTCCACCTGTGTCTGATTGTCTCACCTCATGTGCTCTTTCTCCTTGAATCAGGTGTTCCTGTTTATCTCCTGTGACATTTCCTAGCAGACCACCGACTATGAATTTTCCTTCTGTTTATTCTGTGTCTCACTAAACCTTGAGTTTTTAACTTCTGGGATTTGCATTTTTGGGTTCAACCATGAAAATTATGACAAATCAACCTAGTGATCATGTCCCTTTTAAGACCTTTTCACTTTGAGCCAGACCTGAGTTTAAAACGATAACAAATATGTCTTGTAACTTTGTTGTGTTACCAACCACCTGACCAGTGAGGACCGGAGCATCTGAATGTTGCTGTCCGTCAGTGTTAGTACAGAATAATAATGTACAGGCACCAATATCAACAAACATGTAGAGAAGCTAAATGTTCACCATTTAGGTCGCAATTTAATAACATTAGCTACAGTTCTGCTCTCTGTCTCCCTCTTTCTTTATCAGTGTTACTGCAGCCTCATAGCAGGAGTCTGCTCTTGTTTTTACTTCATATTCCCATCTTTATTTAAATAAAGTTGTTTTGCATCAACAGGAGATGCAGGTGTGGGACAAAGACTGTAACTGAGCCTGGAGACTTTTTCACTCCACAATTGTAATGTTCTTCACTAATTCTTGACATACATGAAGTACTTTAACATCCGTCCTGAGGGAGTCGATTACAACAAGACAGTTGATGTTTGGACGGATGGACACACCTGGCATTAGTATTGGACGTGTCTCCTGTGACCACATGCACAGGAGATGAATCCACGTTAGCATAATGTATGCTAATACACACACTGTCACTGTGTTGGTGTGTATGTTTAAATGAAAAACTACTGTTCTTCTGCATGTACTTTATCAGAATGTGTTGTTTATAACAGTTATAGTTTTCTTATTCTAATTAATTTATCCTTTTTCTTTGCTGGAAATTGTATTTCTTTTTAATCTTCTTGTCTTTAATATTCTTTGAATATTTCATTTTTGTGTGTGCTTCCTGTGAAAGTTGACGTTTTTTTATCCTGTAAAACACATTCAGTGAGTGATAATTACTACACCAGTGATTCTCAAACTTTTTATACCACCATAGTAACACCAAGTAACACCATTATCACCACAAAGAGACACACGGAGGAACTGAGCAAATCAAAGGACTACTTACGCTGCTCTAGCATGAAATAGGATTTCAATCATTGGGAAAAACACACTGACTTCTCCACCTCAGTCCACTTTGTTGACGGATGAGTTCAAAAGTAGCAGAACTGTCCAATTCCCAACGTCTACATTGCTCTGGATGGAATGCTGAAGACACAGGACTAGTATTAGACAAAGTAAAAGGATTTATGATGGAAGTGCACTTGGATGTGTTGTGGTCATTATGAGAGAAATAAAGGACTAACTGGACTTACACTCTGGTCAGACGGCCAGTGTTTCCATGTGACCTGAGTTGTTCTTGTCCTCCTCTCACGTTGTCTTTTTTCTCCACATCTTGTTTGCCTTTGTTTTGCTTCATTCTTTCTTTTTCTTTCAACAAAATTCAATCTTGTTTTCCCCCATGAAAGCAGTGCTGCCCTACGGACACAGTGCCAGTAGGTCAGTCAGCTCCCTGCCATTAGATTAGATTAACATTATTAAATTCTCTACAGACATTCATGTTACCCAGAGGATGAGCCCTCTCTCTGCGGGGATTCATTTCAAAATGATTTGACAAATATTAGATGGAATGTAAAGAAATGTGTCACAGAGATTCAGAATTGTTTTTTTTAATTAGTATTATTATTATTTTTTAACCTTTTCTTTCCTCCTGGACTCAGACGTCATGACTTTTTCTCCAGCGCCAACAACAGGTCTAACTATTTCACATATATAATATAATATAAGTTGGACTGGTACAAAGCATATAACCCTATAATAATCCATGGAGAGATGATTTTACATCATGGCACACAGGAGCCTCCATCAGTGAGTTCATATATCGTATTTTGTGACTTGAAATGTTGTGATTGCATTTACCAAAGGCAGCTCCCTGTGTGTCCTGTGTGACGTTGGTGAAGGAGAGTGTGTAGTTTACCGTTGGAAAAGGCTGAAAAATAGCAGAAAGGCATCATTTCATGAGCTGAGCAATTTCTTAAGTGTCAAAAACCTATTTCTGATACTTTGTATCCTCACTCACATGACCAACAGACATCAACGAAAATACCTCTGTCTGAACGATGTGTGCAGAGTGTGGGGGGGTTCTGTGGAGCACGTCGCGAGCGTCAAGTCAGAAGACAGCTGCTCTTCAGTGGCCGCCATGTTGGATGAAAACAAAGATTGGTTCCCTTTATCAGGATATTCTGAATTTAGCAATTCAATCGATAAAAGTGGACGCCATCAGCTTCAGTCGCTGTATCAGCACATTCAGTCCTTGAATTTGAGGGAAGTAGTTCCGAGGAAATCCTTGAAAAGTCCCTGAATTTCATGTCAACCAAGGTGTAGGAACCCTGGGCCGGGTTCACCCAGACTAATGCGCTGGGTAAGTCTGTGCTGGCTATGTGTCAACCGCACTTTAGATTCAAGTTAGAGGTTCTATGGTAAGAATCAGCATGTATGATCAAAGCAGCCCTCGTATATACGTTATATATTATTTCTATAAGTATATTATTTAAATCAGAGGTCTATAGCGTACTGAGTAGAGTCTAAAAACAATCCATTCCATGTTGTGCCTCACTGATCTTCATCTGTTGTCCCCTATGAGTTTGCCAAAAATGCGTGAAGGAGGCAAACTTTCCCCTCCAGGACCGATAACCATCTTCCACAGCAAACTTCAGAGCTTTAATGTATGCATGCCTTGTGCTGGTGATTTCTCAGGACATGTGTTAAATGCCATTTGGCTCAACGTTCGCCCTTGCTCCGTTTCTAAAACTGTCCTTTTCTTTCCCCCCGTCTCTCTCTTGGGTCCTTATCAAAGACTGAGGACAATCAGCGGTTTATCGCTGCGGGAAATGAGTGCAGGAAACAGATGTTGTACTGATTAAACACACACACGCACACACACACACACACACGCACACAGGCACACACACACGCACACACACTCTGCCAACGTGAGCAGTGCTTACTGCTGCCTCAAGGACCGAGAGGAGCGGAGGGCCAAGTCTTGGAGTCATGATATCGGCTGTCGAGGACACTAACTGCCAACACTGTGCCCTTTTTCACCGTGTGTGTGTGTGTGTGTGTGCGTGTGTGTGTGTGCGTGTGTGTGTGTGTGTGTGTGAGTTACAAAGGAGTGACGGAAGAAAATTAGAAATGAATGTGCGGCCAAAGAAAGTGATGTTCTACCTTGGCCTCTCCCTTCTGTTATGCAACCCTTCCATTATATGCAATCATATCATACAGCAATCAATGAATAATAAGGGAATCACACACACACACACACATACACACACACACACACAATACCTGCAAGACTGATGAAACTGCTGATGACTTTACCATGTGTGTGTGTGTGTGTGCTTGTATATGATACCTCTCTAGAGCCTTTTCTGGCATAAACAATAGTTGTCATGGAGACCAAATCCTGGTCCTGGTCCATTATCGAGGAACTGGTTCAGTTTAGGGCGAAGATTTGACTGGTTTACGTCATGTTCCGTTGTCCATGTCATTTTATTGTGAAAGTCCCCTCTTATTTTGAAGTCTTGTTCGTCCCTCGTCTGCTTTTCCCCTCCGCGAGACTCGATCAGTTTCACGTGCGTGTCGTTGGTCTCAGCTCCCTGATTCGTCAGCTGTATTTAACCACTCCCATTTCCTGTGTGTTGTGCTGAGTGTGTCTTCGTCAGTGTCAGATTATTGCGCGTGAATGTGCTAATCTCGGTTTACCTGTCCCACGTTGATCTCGAGGAACTTCGTGTCTGTTCACCTGTTTTTGTGCTTTAAGAAAAATAAACCTTTTAACTTACCACAGTCCTGTGCGTTATAGTTAACTGGTTATGGTTAAGGTTAAATGAGTGGGCGTCAGTGCAGAGTGTGTGTGTGTGTGTGTGTGTGAATGACAGACAGGACAATGATCATATGGTTTCTACTTTAATAAGAATGCACTTGGCACCCCTTTATTTTCTTCACTTTAGGCTATTATTTTACAAACTAGATATAAAAGGACATAAATAAATGACATAAGTTACATGTACCTAGAGCTCCTTGACCAAAAAACAAATATAAAACAAAAAAGAAGCCCAAACAAATATGATCGTGTCAAAAAAACAGGTACAAAAAAAGATTGAGAGAATGTTAGATCACATTGCATTTTTGTCAAACAATGACAAAACAATAACTGATGTTTTGTTGTTGTTGTTGTTTTTTTAACTTTTTTTCAAATCTTTTGACATTTAAGTAAAGGAAAAAAGTATTTTACAGTACATTCTGGTTTCCTTCTCCTTTCTAATGTGTCTTGCATAATTCCAAACAGGTCCTTTTTTATGATCGATAAAACAAAAACAACAAAAAAATCAAAAATCATTTCCAAAACAGGGAAGAGCAGTGGAGCTGTATTAAGGGCGGAGGTGTCTTCATGAATTATATGAAGCAAAAACATTCACAGAAGTATATTTTTAAGAGAAAATGGAAGAAAATGAAAACAGTCCACAGATTTAAACCTGTAGTGGTAAAAACTAACCAGCAGGTTAGTCTTTTAAACTGCTCGCACCAGTCGACGTGTCCTCCACAAACTCAAGTCTACGTTTGTCCGTTTCAAAGCTGCAGCGGCTGCAGCAGCATTCCAGAAAGTCGCATGATAAGAACGCTGTTGCCGGGTAGAGTTTGCACGACGGGACAGCAGCAGCAGAAAATAAAAATACCTTCTCTTTTTTTTTATTTTATTTCATTTTCCGACACAAAAGCTCAAAAGAAAAAGTTCAGGGTTTGTTGTAATATGTAAAAACCTCCTCAACGATGGCATGAACACACACACAGTTACTGACAGCACACACACACGCACACACGCACACACACACACACACACACACACTCAAACACTTGTTACTTTACATGCGGACAGAACAAAGGCATTAAAAATAAAATGAAACTTTCAAAATAAAAGCACATTATCTGCTGCAGCAGGGCTTCTCTATTATATTACATTCTTGTCATTGTCTCTTGTTTTTCACGCTGTGAGTTATTCCAGCACCAAACAGACGGGTGGTCGGTTTGTCAAGCTGACACGATGGGTTTGTCATCTCTGTGTCGGAGGAGAGGACCGGCCTGGCAGGAGGAGGAAGACAAAAGAGGAAGAGTTCTCGTCGAGCCTGGGATCCTGTTTTAGATGGACGGCAGCAGCTGGGGAGAAAGAAAAGAAGAGGCTGCATCAGTCACGGTGGTTTTGAATGTAAACAATTTAAGCTTGGCATCCAGTCCTGAGCAACAATACAGCTCTCCGGCTCCAGCTCCAGCTCCAGCTCCGGCTCCAGCTCAGTGGAACATTCGACTCATCCACTAAACAAAATTGTCCAGATAAAGCCAGCAGCAGCACTACAGGGGCAAAATATGGATTTTGTGGCAACGAAGATGTATTAACTTGTGCGCGCCACATGCTGATGTGTGTATAATACATGAAACATGCCCTTGGCTTATTGGCACACGACAACTGGCCCTGAATGAGTGTTTGTATTCCACAATTACTCCATATATGGATTTAACAGCCACACAGACATAAATCCTTTGTAAACAACACGACTCAAGCAACTGATGATGAATTATAGTCCGTTATTGATCATATTCTTTCATTTTTTTTAAATATTTACTCCTACTGCTACTATTGTGTTCATGCAACAATTCAAAGTTAGTAAAAAATAATTTATTACTACAAACAGCATGAAGTCAAAAAATGGAAGAATAAGATCATTCTTTATTAGTCCCACAGTGGGAAAATGTAACATGTAATAAATAATAAACATGCATTTCCACATCTATGAATGTACAATATAGAGGATATCAACTATAAAATGGGATGAAATCATTTCATTTAAATGAAAGATTTACAGTATTTTTGAAACAACTGTTAACCTTGTGAAATAAGGGAGTATAATTTTAATACACACAATTCTAAAAAAAAAAATACTATTTAAAATGAAAGGTTTAGATTGTTAATGTATTTAGCACTCTTGTAGTCGGAATGACATTTTAAAATATTTAAATTAAAATGAAAACTATCCATATTCTGTATATTTACAATAGGTTTCACTATTATATGACATTAATATTCAACATGAGAATGAATTAAGTGTTAATTTATCAGATCATTGTGAAGAAGCATCCTGATAACATCCTCCATAGACCATACACTTTGTAACCATATCTCACTCCAGGCTGTGGAACAAAGCTTGATCAGCCCAGAAAACCACTTATTCTATTACTACTTTATTTATTTATTTATTTATTTACTGGTTTGACAGTTTTATTCATTTGATCATCAATAGTTTTGTTTTTGTGCAGTGAACTCTTTAACTGTTATTTTGTACTTTTATGATGTTCTACTATTGTTATTCTATATAACAAGTTGTAACCTTGTTTTGAAAAGTGATATATACATACATGCATTATCATTATTATTATTGTTACTATTATTATCATTATTATTGTTATTATTATTATTACCATTATTATTATTATTACTATTATTATTATCATTATTATTGTTATTATCATTATTATTATTATTATTATTATCATTACCATTCTTATTATTATTACTATTATTATTATCATTATTATTGTTATTATCATTATTATTATTATCATTACCATTATTATTG
The DNA here is from genome assembly GCF_019176455.1 of Solea senegalensis. Lineage (NCBI taxonomy): Eukaryota > Metazoa > Chordata > Actinopteri > Pleuronectiformes > Soleidae > Solea > Solea senegalensis. Next base: position 696,500 of record NC_058028.1, on the reverse strand, counting down.
TTATTATTATTATTATTATTACTACTATTATTATTATCATTATTATTGTTATTATCATTATTATTATTACCATTATTATTATTATTATTATTGTTATTATCATTATTATTGTTATTATCATTATTATTATTACCATTATTATTATCATTATTATTATTATTATTACATTATTATTATCATTATTATTGTTATTATCATTGTTATTGTTATTATTATTATTATCATTATTATTGTTATTATCATTGTTATTGTTATTATTATTATTACCATTATTATTATCATTATTATTGTCATAACTTACATTTACACCTCTCTGCAACTGAGCATTATAACCGGACATAAGCAAATACGGAGGTATGGTGTTAGCCAGGTACTTAATGATTGAGTGAATGACTTCCATCACATGAGTTCAGTGAGATCACACACACACACACACACACACACACACACAGTGTTAACCTATGTGCTACATGTCTGTGCATTCACTGTAAATGTTGTGGGGCTTTTGTTTCCTGTGAGGTTTTTGAAACTCTGGTGCCGTGTGTGCGTGTGACTGCAGGTCAGCTGCTCATTCATTCTTTTCATTAGCATACGAGCAGCAGCAGCAGCAGCAGCAGCAGCAGCAGCAGCAGCAGCAGCAGCAGGTCTGCAGACTGATCACAGGTCTGTGGCTGTTATTGATCGGCTCTGGCATGACCTGCGTGTTCATTAATAGTCTGTGGAGTTGATGGGGCCACAGATTAAGAGTGTGACAGTACTTGTTGGATGTTGGTGATAAAAGGAGCTACGATCACTTCAATATGATTTTCTATGGGTATAGCAACAAAAAGTACAATAGAATTGATGCATTTGAGTCACGTTCACTGTTGGAACTCTGTGAAAGAGAGAGGACAGATGGAGGGGGTCTTGACTATCTTACAAAAAGACAGAAGTGAACTTGGGAAAATAATAATAATTGATTTCTGGGAACTTTTTTATTTGCCTGAATAGAAAAATAATCTTGTCAAGCAAGTTTTCTACGAGAAAAAGAATCTGAAATAAAATATCTCACTTTGTCTTGATAAAACATTACAGCTTACTTTAAACTTGAATTACCAGTAACAAGCTAAAACAATCCCAACAGCTCCTGCTCCTGGTTTGTGCTCTCACTACGTATGTGTTCAACATTCTGATTGGTGTGTGTTTGCAAATGTAATCAATTCTAGAGCATTTATCACATGACATTGTTTCCTTTTTTGGCCAGTTCTATCGACTTTCCCTGATCATAAGGTGCATTGATTTGATGATTTAAGAGCGAGTGTGAAGTATTTCAATTTACTTTACCTCACTGGCACATTCTTTTTCTTGAAACACACAATTTGAAATACATTTAAGAATATTTCTAGGGCTGTTTTTTGAAGTGTAAATAGTTTATTTGAAGGTTCAGTTTTGAGGAGGGAGAGCTTTTTATTTGTGAAGAAAGGTTGGATAAGGTGTGTGTGTGTGTGTGTGTGTGTGTGTGTGTGTGTGTGTGTGTATGTGTGTGTGTGTGTGTGTGTGTGTGTAGAGTAAAAGTGAATTAAAGTCTGTACACCAATGTATTTAATTTCCCTTTTTGTAATTTTTCCTTCTTTTTCCGAGATATTTTGTGCTTTTTTTCTTCAACATGAATGATATAATATATATACAGTATGTGATATAATAAATAGTATTAAAACAAACATACCTTGTTGATGGTGTGAGTAAAGGTGGCTGTATTTTCTTGATGATTCTGATGGACTCGGCATCCATCTTGCCTTTTGTTGGACAGTTTTGTCCTTGTAAATCCTGCCAGTAAATTCCTTCATTCTGGCGTCCAGTCCATAAAAAGGCGTCTCAACTGGTCCAAACAGCTGTCCATCAGCAGTGGTGAGGACGAGACGCGAGGTCCCGCAGTAGCACAGCTTCGATTCCCATGACAAGATGAGTGGAAGAATCCAAATTGTATGTTTATCTGGGGTGTGTGTGTGTGTGTGTGTGTGGGTGTGTGTGTGTGTGTGTGTGTGAGTGAGAAGTCTCCTCTGGAAGATCAAACACATTCTCCGTAACGTCCTGAGGTCAGTCCGACTCAGAGTGAGCCCCCTCCTGCACCGCCGTCTCCCCGGGGTCTCAGAGATGTCCCGGTTATATGTTGTTTGTGAGACACAGAGCACACAGAGGTGTCTGCGGCAGCAACACATTTAATGTACAACAAACACAGTCACAGGATATAAAAAAAAAAGAAGGAACAAAAGGAAGAAAATCTGCTCTGCGGATTATTCCAGAAAGAAAGTTCCAGAAACAACAGAAAGGTGTGCTTCCCCTCCTCCATGCTTTTCCTTCCAGACCCTTAAAGGCACTCCAGATCGGCCTTTGGGAAGCACGTTTCCATCCATCCCTTCATCCATCCATAAACGCTGCAGACAGAAGTGCCCACTCTCCAAAACAGCAAGAAAAAAAGGGCGGATTCAAAAAAAAAAGTGCAATTTTCTCCACTTTTTTTCCCGTCTTCATCAATTCATTCTCTTTTATTTAGATCCAATTTAAAGTGCACGGATGAGGTAAACTATTTCTTCATAGTTTGTTTGTCTCTTTTTTTTTTCTACATTTCTTCTTTTTTTGTTATTTATTTATTTATTTCCCCCCCATAAGAAACAAAGTCGCTTCCGTTTCGCCGTCGTTTCGGATCTTCGGGTCAGACAGGAACCATTCTGCCTTGCATCTGTTGCATTTGGGACAGCATTCCCTGGACGCTGGTCAGGATCTTGTTCTGGTGGGCTGCCGAGGAGATACCGATGCGAGCCATGTCCCTGAAAAATATAAAAATAGAGGAGGCCTTTCAGGACCGCGGACAACAATAACAAACACACCATGAATTTGACAGCTTTCCAGGGAGAAGCAGTCAGTTTTACTGCTGTACGAGGAGTTCCACATGCCAACGTAGCACTTCTGATCCTCACATCACAAGAAGTCAACAACTATAAATGTTACACACAGGTGGAAACTTTTCTTTTTCACCAAATAGAAATATATATGTATATATACGAAATATTCAGTGACTTTCAGTTGCAAAAAAAGGTCATAAATCCAGTAAATACCATGAAGTCATGGATTGAATATTCTCAGGTTTGAACGTGAACCCTCTCTGTTTTGACTTGGTTTGTGCGTGTTAATGTCTCCTCTCGCTCCCACTCACTCTTGTGTCATGTGGACCACGGCCTCTGGAGTGGTGTAGCCTGCAGCTGTGAAGTTGTCCATGTATCTCTCCATGCCGATGGCCTGCAGCCAGTCCTCCACTGTGGCCACGGCCGAGGACGCCTCTGGGCTGCCGGGCTCCAGCAGGGTGGTGTTGGGCCTGAGAAGGGTTGAGAAGGAATGACATGATGTGAGGTTTGGTGGACGTGGTTTCAAAACTGTGATGTCATAATCTGGGTGGGGCTGCACCAATTTAAGCCTCTACTGAATTGATGATTCAGTAATTACTAAACCACAGTAAAGCCTGAGGAATTACACTCTGTATGGACGCTGCTGCAAAATATCTTAAATAAAGGGAGGCGGAGCCTCATTCAGCTGAGAGGTTCTGTGATTCGGTCAGACTCAGACTCTGGATTCCTCTGAACTGCACCTGCCGTCACTTTGATAGGATTGTGGAACTCATCCTCACGTTCAGTTCAGATATTTATCAGCACAACATCAGCAGCAGCAGCATCATCAGCAGCAGCAGCAGCAGCAGCAGCAGCATGTTCTCTGTTGTTGACGTCGGACTCTTTAAGGTGGAGAAGCTTCATGATCCCATTTCACACACGTGATGTTCTCCTTTCTAAAAGCTGCATTTACAAGGTTCAGTTGTGCTAATTACCCCACGAGAGCTGCCCTCTTGCCCTCGTCGTGTGCCATGAGATGAGTGCGCTCACACACTCCTGACATTCGTGAGCGCAGTCTGCAGAGAACTCCATTATCAGAGTGTGTGTGTGTGAGATGCTGCATGTGCTCAATACAAAGACGAGTGTGTGTCTGTGTGTGTGAGTGCATCGTTTTAGTGAGAGCTGCTGAGTTTAGCAGATTATTGCACTTTATCACAATAGAAACAATGCACTTGTTAAAATCACACCAAGAATTCATGAAATAAAGTTCAAATAAAACAAATATGTTACTTTTTATTTGCTGCTTTTGTCACAACATTTTAAAACGTTGGATATTCAACTCATTTCTTTATGAAATCCAAAGGTTTTTTTTCAAATTTCTTTTCAAACACAATGATCTTTGAGCAAATTCAACAACTTAGTTTTTTGAATTCTTTGTGAGAGCGATATCTCCTGACAATCAAAAAACAAAACCCAAAGTTCAGCTGAATAGATGAATTGATTTCAGGTCTTTGAGGTGTGAAAAATATGATATTTCTTTGTGTATTATGTAAAAACTATTAAAGAGTTTTTTTGACAGGTGTGTGTGTGTGTGTGTGTGTGTGTGGTCTCACCTGACCGCAGCGTCTCCTCCGGTCCTCTTCAGAGTGTTGGGGTTACGGATCAGCTTGTCCAGCATGTTGACGATTTGGCCAAACTTGGGCCGGTCGGCTCTCTCTCTCTGCCAGCAGTCCAGCATGAGCTGGTGCAGCGCCACGGGGCAGTCCATGGGCGGGGGCAGCCGGTAGCCCTCATCAATAGCCTTGATGACCTGAGGGGTAGATTACAGCTGCTGTAAGTCACTCTGTGTTTGAGTGACAGGAGTCAGACTGTAATAACATCTGTACACTGTGTGATTACAGCTGTCATTTGTCCCTTTCATGTGAAAACCTTCACTTATTATCACCTGACATAAATAAAACATTCTAATTCACTGTGTAATTAATGGTAAAAATGTGTGTTTGACAGTGACCTGCTTTAACATCATCACTGTGTGACTGCACGTGTCCTGACTTACGTCCTGGTTGCTCATGTCCCAGTATGGTCGCTCGCCGTATGACATCACCTCCCACATGACGATGCCGTAGCTCCACACGTCGCTGGCCGAGGTGAACTTCCTGTACGCGATGGCCTCAGGGGCCGTCCAGCGGATCGGGATCTTCCCTCCCTGTAATTGAAAGATGGACTGATCAATGAAGGTGACACACACACAGACAGACAGACAGACAGACAGACAGACAAGCAGACAGACACACTCAGAGAGTCACAGATCATTTCCTGGAGAAACTTCTCATTAACCACCAACATAGCTTTGTCTTAAAATGAAACAATGACATTACGGGGATATATGTGTATATATAATATATCTATATATATATATAATATACTTTGAGACATGAGTCATGCACACACACACACACTCACCCTGGTGGTGTACGCGGCCTCGGGGTCGTCCTCCAGAACTCTGGACATCCCAAAGTCAGACACTTTGCACACCAGGTTGCTGTTGACCAGGATGTTGCGCGCCGCGAGGTCTCTGTGAACGTAGCTCATGTCTGAGAGGTACTTCATGCCCGACGCGATGCCGCGCAAGATACCGACCAGCTGGATGACGGTGAAGCGGCCGTCGTTCTTCTGCAGACGGACACAGATTGTTATCATACAATCTTAGTTTAAAAAAACAAAAACCTTTATTTGATAACAGCTGATAATTACAGTAAATGTTGTGTGAAGAAGACAATAATGTTGTTGTGCATTAGAATGTTTTAAAAAGTTATTTTCAGACCATCTGACTCTGAGACGGCACAACTTTATTCCTTGATTTTACTTTTTTTTTCCCGTGTTATCTTTCACAATCGGTGCATTCATTTTTCATTCATATCATTATTGTGTGATCCATGTGATCCACGTCACGTCACAAACTCAGTCGGTCAATCCTGATCACGGTGAGTGTTTGTCAACAAACGCAGATAAGAGGGGATCAGGCGGCTACGCTCACACACACATGCACGCAGACAGACAGACATGCACGCAGACAGACAGACATGCACGCAGACAGACAGACATGCACGCAGACAGACATGCATGACTGACCCTCAGAAATGCGTCCAGCGATCCGTTTTCCATGTACTCTGTGATTATCATCACTGGCTTACCTAGAGAGAGAGAGAGAGAGGAGAGGCAGATGAGCATGGTGATGCACATCAGAGGGACATGTGTGTGTGTGTGCGTGTGTGTGTGTGTGTGTGTGTGCACAGATTGTTGAGTTTATGCAAATACACAAAGTCTCATCACAGTCACACCCACAATCCCTCTGACTTGCTCTTTTATGTCAGTCACTGTCCCTTTACCTTCTCTCTTCATCTGTCACTCTCCTGCTAGTTCTCTTGTTTTTTTCCAACACTCTTTCTCTTCCTTTTCTCCCCAGTCGTCGCCTCTCCTCTCTCCTCTCTCTCCTCTCTCTTCTCTCTCTTCTCTCTGGCCTTTCCCACCCCGTCCCTCTGCCTCCTCTATAGCGTCTCTCTCGGGGGAGCGTCTGTGTCTTTATCTGTGCGACGGGGCTGGACATTCCCTGGTGGGTCCCTATGTGTCTTTGTCTCTCGGGATGAAGACAGTGGGGGGACGGGGGGGACTTGTTTTTGTCTGCTTAACCAGCCTTCCTCCCAGGACCGTTCCACAGTGAAGGTGAATTTAAACGTGATGACTGCAGCTGAACGTCTGCAGGGAAACTTGCAGTAAAGGGTTTGGAAGGTGAGGTTTTCAGGCACCGCCTTAACCGCCACATGATTGGCACTCCATTAATTGTGGTTCACTCCAGCTCCTGCAACAGCCTCCCAAAAAAAGAGGAAGTGGAGTTAAAGTTGGGGAGAGTATGGGGGCCCCCCTCTTTGTTCCCTTTGTTGTGCGCCTCTGCCCCAAGGCTGCCCGTGATTGACAGCTCCCCAATCAAGTCTGGGGAGCGTCTGACCTGCGACCCTGCGCTCTCGCCTTCCTAGCCCTGCCCTCTTCCTCCCATGCATTTGCATGCTAATTTCTTGTTGGCTGAATCCGCCTGGACGCCTTTGGCAATGAACTGTGGGACGATTATCACCTGCCAATGAAACAGAGGCTCAATGTTGGTGAACAGCGTGCTAACGCTGAGTTCAGTCTTTGACGGTTTCTTAAAAACAGATCTTTTCTTAAATGAACACACTCTTGCTTTATTTAAACACGTCTGCTTTTAATGATGTGGACGATGGTGAAGTAAAGCCAGCAGATTTTTGCACATTTATGTATGTTAGTGCCTATTTGGAGTTGCTCCATAATTAATAAGGTTTAATTGGCTCTGTTGGACACGCCAGCAAACTGAGGCCAGATTGAGAATTCCTTTTAACTTGCCTGTAATAGAGAGTGCAGAGCAATTCAAATAATGGACTTTTAATAGATTCCGCTGACACACTCAAGTGTGAAGGACTAATTTGCCCAAACCTTGTGTCAAGCTCTCAAGCAAGAGTGGAAGGAGGTGGAGTGGAGTGATCCCATGGCTCTCTGGCTTGGGCTCACCATCCTTTCATGTCATACGCTTCCTCCGTGTCTCTAACTCTGTCTCGCTCCGTCTCTGTCTTCCACCGCTCTTTTCCTTTCTCCCTGTTGTTTTTCGTCTTTGCTCTAATCTATCAGCTTCTGCCTGTCTTGCTCTCGCCACGTCTCTATTTGCACCTTCCCTGGCTGCAGCCGCTACCCAATTTCTTTTCCTTTGGCCAGTCCATCTGTCTGCCTCTTCTCTGTGTGTCTCACTGCGTGAGGTCAATCCCCCACGGAGAGAGCGGTGTGATAGGTGATAAGCAGTTGTGCCTCTGCTGCTGTTCACTTTCAGTGTGAACAGTCTGTTCTCATCTATCTGCATGTGCAGGATCTGCTGGACTGAGAGAACCAGATAAGACCTGGCGACTGTGTCATGACACACGAAGACACTTCATCTGTCTAACCCAGGCGTATGTTTGTTAGGTTTACTCACTCATGCACTTCCTGTTTTATTTTGTATTCACCTGACTTCCTCCCCTTGTGTGATTGTCTGCCCCGCCCCTGATTGCTTTCACCTGTTACTTCCTGCTTAAATAGTCCTGGTCTTCCTGTCATGTGGCCAGTTCGTGTTGTTTGGTCCATGAGTGACGTTGTCCAGTTTGTTTCCCTGGTTTAGTTTCCTCATGTTGACATTTGTTTCATCCTCCTGATGTGAGCGTTATTGTTTATATATATTATGTATTATATATTATACATAAGTAAACTTTACATTGACTTTGAGTCTGAGAGCTTAACACACTCGTGCACATACACGTGTGATGTAGGACACGTTTCTTCTTCTTTTCTGTCTCTAGTCTCTTGCCCTGTCCCCTGTGTCATGTCTTATGTTACACCAGCTGTCATCATCTTTCAGGTCTGGGTTTTTCAGTTGTGCAAAGTTCTTAGTAACACATTAAAAATATGTATATAAGTGAAGATTAAAAAAACCTCCCACTTCCACATGACTGTGTTTCATTTGATTTAACCGTAAAGGTTCATGCGGCTGCTGGAGGAGAGGGAGTGGCTAAGCCGGTGATCTGACAGCTGGACAGAATCAGGTAATCAGTCGTGTGCTATATAAGCACACATGGAACCTGGTTCTGGTTTCTTGCAGTAGGCTGGGTCCAGAAAGAGGGAGCAGGAGCGACAAAGAGAGCGACCGCTGTGTTTTTGTGAAGTTAGTTGTGTTGGACTTTTTCTGTTAATACAAATAAAGGATTATTTTATTTATTTATTTATCCACCGTAACATTGACTCTTCCTTCCTCAGAACAAGCTGTGAGTGAAGCTGTGAAGCATGATGACGCTCATTGTCCTGTCCTGTTTACTGCAGCCATCATGAGAGAATAAAGATATGAATGAATGAATGGAGAGACATTACCAACCCCACAAAACACAAATAGCACACACACTAAATGCAGGTCAGTGCAGTGTAAAGGTAACATTTCCTGATGGTTTTAAGATGCTGTTGGCGTCGCATTTTAAGAATTTCTATTTCTAATTTGTGTGCTAAATATAATCCAAGAGATCAGAAATCAGTCCAACTCATTCTCTGCTGCTAAACAAGTGGAAAATGAGTTGAGGAGAAAACAGCTGATGTCACAGCGCTGTCGCCAAGTGTTTTTCTTTTTTCTCTGAAAGACTCCAGTGGAGTCCATGAGGTAAAAAGCACATTTTTCTTCGCCCCCACAGAGAATTTGCATGGATAAGCATTTGCGGTCCTGATAAAATCCAAATGATTCCCATTCCTAATGCACATGCACATCTAGCCTAACAAATAGCATCGGGGGAAGGTGTAAAAAGGTGGGAGGAAACAGAGACAGAGTGGAGGTGGAGAGGTTTGTGGCCATGCAGCAGCAGATAGAGGAGGGATAGGGTATCACTCCCTAACCCCAAACACATTTACGGCTGTCACCATGATTAATGAGCCTGGTGCTATGCTACAGGGCCTGGTCCTGGACCCATTAGACTCCCCTCCCTCCTTACTGCCCAGCAACTTCTAACTCCGCCTCCCCCTCCCCACCAACGCTGGACTCCTTCCATCTGGACCAAAGCCACCCGGGGATACCCTGAAAGTCTCCATATCCTAAACATGAGTGTCCTGGATAGTTTGTCATATAAGCAGAATGTGTATCTGCACACACGGTAGCATGAACGCACACACGCTGACGGGTAAGGACTCGGTTTGTCCCCAAAACCACAGACTGTCATCATCCATTGTTACAATGTGTCTGAATGTAGAAGGAGAACAGGAAAAAGCGTACGTCACAGATGTGTTCGACATCACAGACGTGGCGTGAGCGGTCAACGTGAGAGCGACACCGTCACTGACCAACGGCAAACTATTTACAGTGGCTGCTTGAGATGAAGATGCCATGCAGGGAAAAGATGGAGACCAGTGCGGACTACGTGACGAGACTGAATAAAGAAGAAATAAGAAATGAACAGACTAGTCTTTGGACCGGGTGTCATGTTTCCACTCCCAGAGCCAGAGCCGATAAAACCTAACTGCAGAATAATGTGACGCAGGGGTGAATATCCACTGAATCCAGATGTTATTACACGTAAGACGAGTTAATAACCGCATTGACTACGTACATTTGGTGACCACGCCCTCCAGGTGAATGATGTTTGGGTGGTCGAACTGGCCCATGATGCTGGCCTCGGACAGGAAGTCCCTCCTCTGCTTGTCTGTGTATCCTGCCTTCAGAGTCTTGATGGCCACACAGATCTCTCTTTTGCCCGGCATCTTGAGGCGGCCGCTGCAGACCTCGCCAAACTCCCCTGCAAACACACACGTGTTCTGTTAGCACAGCACACGCTGTCAATCACACCGGGACGGCTCTGTGTGTGTGTGTGTGTGTGTCAGGTTAGTGAAAGTCCACTTTAAACATTGATCAGGGTCTGTAATCCCTCGCTCCCCCTCCTCTCCTCACCGACTGGTGCAGAGAGAGAGAGAGAGAGAGGAAATGGATATTGATTCTTTCTCTTTATTATTTTGTCATTGGATGACTCTTCTCCAGCCACAGAAAAAACAACGACAACATATTTATTTATATTTAGCCACTCCTGTTTTTTTTTTTTACTCACTGACCAAATGTTGTTGTCTCGACATCATTGTTTTATTTTGTGAGCCTTTGTTAGCGGCACACTGCATTAAAGCTAAAGTGGATTATTTTATTCAAAACATGTATGAGCTTGATGAAACGTGATTATATATATATATACTGTATATATATATATATATATATATACATATACATATACTACAGCTCCTCACCAATGCCGATGACTTTCTCAATCTTAATACAGGAGGCGTCGATCTCTTTGGCGAACTCTCGGACAGCTTGGTTTGGGTCTTCGTAGGTAAAGGGATCGACGTATATCCTCACTCCTGCAGGAAAGATGTTTGCAAGAAAGAAAGGAAGGAAGGAAGGAAGGAAGGAAAGAAAAGAAGGGGGTGAAAATGAAGGTTAATTCATTCCGGCAACAAAACTCCATCTGTTCTTCATTTCCATCATGCTACAGGCTACACTGCCTTCCTCTCTGGAGCCGCCTCCTCCTCCTCCTCCTCCTCCTCCTCTCTCCATACCCCGTTTCACACTCTGTGGCTGACTTCAATAAAGACTGGGTTCATTAACTTGAAGTTTTTGTGGGATGCAAATAACAACACTGATGACTTGATAACGAGGTGTTTGGCGCATGTTGTGATGCGAGTACATTCACTGTAAATAGTTTGCCCCCACACACACACACACACACACTTCACACCCCCTCCTGTTTTATGGGCTTCATTTGTGGTTGAAAGTGCACGAACATGACACCTGACACCAGTTACCCAGCGTGTGTTTACATGGACGTACCTTGATGTAAGTGCTTCTCCTCGTCAGAGTCCTGCTTGGCCTTGCTGTACTTACTCCTTCTGGGAGAAAAGAGAGGAGGATGGTCAGAGAAAAGGAAACGCAGCCAAGAGACTCAACTACAATCTCATGCTAATGATGACGATGGAGTGTCATTACAGTCGTCCTGGATTAGCACTAACACCAAAGTTCCTCAACCGATTTACAGCATCCATTATTGAAACTCTGCAAAGCACCAACACAATCACTGAATACTCATGAATTCAGTCTCTCGTCTCTAGAGTAGAGGAGAGAGGAAAGGACTAGAGGAGAGGAGAGGAGAGGAGAGAGGAAGGGTGCATTAGTGTAGACAAGAACAAAGTAGAGAGAAAAAGAGTAGATACTGGTCTCATGTTACTTTCAGCAGGAAACAGGTATGTGACCAGCTGACCTGAGATCCTTGTTACATCGAATATAAAACTCCTTTCACATGACAGTTTGCTATTATTATCTTATATATTATATATATATATATATATATATGTATATATATGTATATATATATATATCTATATATATACATATATTAATATTTTCTATAATCTATCCATTAAGTGAATTTGCTTCCTTTGTCAAACCTTTGTTTTAAACCAGTTGAATGTAAAATTGCAGCTTACATGTTCAGATAATGATCATTTTCTGTATATCAGTATGAGAGTGTGAAAAAGAACATTCTGAATAGTGGGTATTGAGTGAGTTTTATAGTTTATAGCACTATGTTATGTTTCTGCTTTATACTTTTATAAATACTAATTTGCAGATTCATTTGTTTTATTTCAATGTGGCCTCTCCATCTCCTTTAAATCCAATAAGATATCGTGGAGGAGTGTTAGTGTCTGAAGGGCAAACAGCAACAACGTGGAGTAGAGAAGCCGGCGGGTAAAAAAGCTATAAATAAATCCCAGTGAAGAAGCACTTAAATCCTGTGAATCCCTCAGGCAGACTGACACCTGTGCTCATATCCATGTGTGGGGTCAGTGCTGGAAATGACCAGATGTGCGAGACATTGTCCTCCTCTGCCGCTGTGTAATGACGGTTTAACGACTACGTGATTACAGTCCCTCCCACAATCACAGGGTGACTGCAGCCACACAATGACTGTGACATCACATGCATATGAAAAAGCCTGACACACACACACACACACACACACACAGTCAACGGTCTCAGCCTCAATACCCTCAACGTCAATATAACCTTAAAATCACATCTTTACCCATGAACAGCCATTTCGGGGTGTGTGATAAAGTCAGGACCGACCATCATGTCCTCACATCCTGTGGTTGACAAGTCAAAATAGTCCTCACAAAGACACACACACACACACACACACACACACACACACACACACACGAAAGGGAGGTGGTGAGGTGAGACAGCTCCATCTGCATGTAATCCCATCTGTGTGACGGTGCTTTGTCTCGCTCGCTGGTTAACACCCTGAGATTGGGTCGCTCTGCACATCCACCTGATGCCTCCGTCTCACTCTCTGTATTCTATCTCCCTTTTTTCATTGCCCGCTTATCTCATTGTCCACCCTCCCCTCCCCTCCCTCCTCCTCCCCCTTCCTCTCCCTCATTCTCCTCACGGCAGTCGGTGAGGCGCAACAGGAGAAAATAACCAGCGGCTGGGATTACAGCCACTAAAGCAGAGAGATAGAGGCAGACGGGCGGTGTGATGATGTGAGGAGTCGGGGAAGGAGGCAGAGGACAGGGAGCGAGGGAGGTCACTGATTGCATCCCTTCAGCTGTCGGAGTTGTCAATCACGGTGCCGGTGTGGCGAGTCATCACTTGTCCGACGTGAGTCAGTCAGACTGCGTTTCTGAGTGACGTCCCGTCGCTAAGTAAGACATCGTTCTCCTCGGGGGGGAAGACGGAGAGACGGAAAGCAGAAGGGAGAGACAGAAAGCAGAAGGGACAGCCAGAGAGACGGAAAGCAGAAAGCAGAGAGACGGAGCAGAAGGACAGAGGACAGACAGAAAGCAGAAGGGACAGAGGGAGAGACAGAGAAAGGACAGAGGGAGAGACAGAGCAGAAGGGACAGAGGGAGAGACGGAAAGCAGAAGGAGAGAGAGAAAGCAGAAGGGACAGGGAGAGACGGAAAGCAGGACAGAGGGACAGAAGGACAGAGGAGAGACAGAAAGGGGACAGAGGGAGGAAAGCAGAAGGGACAGAGGGAGAGACAGAAGCAGAAGGGACAGAGGGAGAGACAGGCAGAAGGGACAGAGGAGAGGGAAGGGACAGAGGGAGAGACAGAACAGGAAGGGACAGAGGGAGACAGAAGGCAGAGTAGAAGGGACAGAGGGAGAGACGGAAAGCAGAAGGGACAGAGGGAGAGACGGAAGCAGAAAGGACAGAGGGAGAGCGGAAAGCAGAAGGGACAGAGGGAGAGACGGACAGACCCCAGGCGAAAGCAGAAGGGCAGAGGAAGGGACAGAGGGAGAGACAGAAAGGACAGAGGGAGAGACAGAAAGCAGAAGGGACAGAGGGAGAGACAGAAAGCAGAAGGGACAGAGGGAGATGAAAGCAGAAGGGACAGAGGGAGAGACGGAAAGCAGAAGGGACAGAGACGGAGAGAAGGACAGAGGAGAGAGCAGAAGGGACAGAGGGAGAGACAGAAAGCAGAAGGGACAGAGGGAGAGACAGGAATGCAGAAGGGACAGAGGGAGAGACAGAAAGCAGAAGACAGAGGGAGAGACAGAAAGCAGAAGGGACAGAGGGAGAGACAGGAATGCAGAAGGGACAGAGGGAGAGACAGAAAGCAGAAGGGACAGAGGGAGACAGAGTGGGACGGATGAAGCTCACCTTCGGCTGATGACGAAAGCGCTGATGAGGATGATGAGGAGGACGACACTGCCCACCACTGACACCAGCAGCACCGTGGAGTTGGCCCCGTCCCCAATGATGGGAGCTGGAACTGTGGAGGAAGACAGGAAATGAGGATCATCATGAAATCATCCCTGAAACAAACACTCACATATTTAATCTGGTTTATAATCCTCCTCGACTGTGTTGCAGGTCCCTGAGAGACAAAGGTTGCTTATTAGAATGTGAGTTTGACCGTGTCATTATCATGCACCACTGTCTCTATTTACATTACAAAGAGGACACCTGGGCTAACAGTGGCAGTGTGTCTGTCTCTGTCTGTCTGCCCGTCTGTCTCTGCCTGCCTGACTGTCTGCCAGGTTTTGAGCAGCATAGCTGAAAAAGTACAGGGTAGATTTGGTTGAAATTCTCTGGAGATGGAGGCTATGAGTCATGGAAGAAGGAATAATAAGATTTTGGTGGTGGTCCATGCAGACACAGATCCAGAATCAGAAATCCAGAATCCCTGACACTGTGAGAAACTGTGACGTCTTTCCAAGTGTCTTCCTGTAGTTCTCTCTTGTCCTTCACGAGGGCAGATAGAGGCAAATGGACTCGCTTGAGTTCTGAGGACAGTTCAGACCAGAAGAAGCCTCATGTATGAGAGGTGAAACATCTAAAGCAGGTCCACTTGCTTTTCTACACTCTTGACCTGGATGACTGAGAACCTTCACTGACCCTCATCTGTTGATATCAGCGTGGTGGTTTTCTTCCTCCAACAGAAACCTGTGAAACCTTTGGATCTCCACTACCTTTTGAAATAAGCGTCTGTGAGTTTTGTCAGATTCTTGGTGGCACTATGAGAGAGTCTTTATTGACTGACCCACTGGGAGGTCAGTGGAGTTTAATGGGCTAATTTAAAGTGGTGATCACAGTCCACCCATGTAAATGCTGCTAAGTTGTTTTCTTGGGCTTTCACTTTGTCTCAGCGTCTGCTGGAAACCGTAAATACTTCCTTCTCGGCTTCAAAGTGCTCACATTTAAATTGACGAGAAGCAAAAAAAAAAGTAGCTCTCAGCACCTTCCAATGGAAAATGTCAAAAACAGTATTATTCTTCAAAAAGTCATAAAGTCTGAACTTAGCTGGCACATTCACTGAGACTCATTGCATGTTGAATAATGGAAGCTCCTCAAGTTGCCAGTCAGGTGCTGGAGCACAATATCATTTATCTTTTCTAGTTGACAGCTATGCTGATGAATGACTCCACACTTATAAATGATGCTATCATTGCAGATGTATCTGGCTCTGAGCCGCTCTCTGCAGAGTCGCTCACCAGAGTTGGTCATGAACTCAAACGGACCGCTGAATTCCCCGTAGCCTGCTGCGGTGCGAGCCCGCACATGGAACACATAGGAGGTGAGAGGCGTGAGGCCCTTGATTTCCGTGTTCCTCGATGACGTTTTTATGATCCGGTAGCTTCTTTCATTTTGATCCTGAGGAAGAAAGATAACAGAGACACAGATCAGGGGTGGTTTTCTCGTCTTTCCATGTGTTTCTCCTGCCGTCCACACTACCACAGTGTGACTTTGCTCTGTTTTCCTTTCTAAACTCCACGGCTGAATTTTAGTCTGGACGGGCAAAAACTGAGACCTTTGAAAACAATGACGCAGTTACACACGTTTACTTTCTGTTGTTTTCTGTGTAAAAGAAAATGAAATCATTCAAATCCTTATACTAAACTCTTATTTAGTTCCAGTTTTACCAAATCATTTCATCAGAGAATTCTGTACTTATAACATTGTTGTTCTAGTATCGGTGAAGTATTCCTTTAACGCTTGCATGCACATGATTGGTCACATGATGTAAGTCTTCAGCGTTCCATTTGAAGTCAAAGGGCATTCCTTCCTCAGTTTTCCAACTCGGAAACTTCCTAAACCCCACCAACCCTCACATTGGATTCCAATGGAATCAGTTGTACACACAGTGTTGTCAGGCAGACGTGTTGCTAAGCTGTGTGTGTACTAAATAGCATGTTGAGCATTGTTATAAACTGCTGTGGATATAAAATCTACCAACATAAGCTAGCATCCATGTTTTGTTTTTTCCCGACTTCTCAACAAGAACGCGATGAACTCAGGGGTGGAGTCACCGTAACGCCGGAGTTTTCGTGCACATGGAACCAACGCCAACGCAGATGACTTGTTACACAGAAGTGAAAAATGCTTGTCTGAACGCAGAATCCTTTGTTATTTATTAATGACAGTAGTGTGGATGTTGCCCACGTCTCCCATGAGAGGCCTCACCTTCTCATAGTACTTGACTTCATACTCTAAGATAACCCCATTGGCTCTGTCTGGTGGCTGCCAGGCCAGTGAAATGGTGTGTCTTGTGATGTCCTTTGCCTGGATGGAAGTCACTGGAGATGGAGCTGGTGAGAGACAGAACATAGAGCACAGAGTTAAAGTCAGTTGTTGTTTCAACAGTGGAGACACTCAGTCTGTTTTGTGTTGCGCTCTCTTATTCTCCTGCTGAGACACTCAAACAGTGAGCCAGGCCACAAGACAACCACTTCCAGTTGTTTCTGAACTTGGCTTCCATTTGAAGGCTGAGGCGTTACAAGGCTGTGTGAATACACAGCAGTACTAATACTCTTTTGGACTATTATTCCTCAAGTAATAGTTGGTGTCCATAAAACTCTACTAGTTTCCTTTTGGCTGATGCTAGAATCTCTGCCAATGTCCCTACAAGCTCACAAAATAACTTCAAATTTTGTAAATTCCCAGGTCGCCCTGCAAACAGCTCACAATGAGCTCATTGCCTTTCCTCTTTATGTCTTCTAGGGAGCAAATCAATTGGTTTTCATTAAAGCTCCAGTGGGCGATCTTATCTCAGCTCCTTTCTGCCCGGGCTGATAATGAGGCCATATTTCAAGCAGCCGTGTGCTTTCTGCATTCAGACGCTTTTAACATGTGAAGGTTAAAGCGCACATAATGGCTCATACTCGTCCTCTCCCGCCCGAGTGTCACAGCTGCACAAATCTGTGTGATCATACACACTCAACGCCACGGAGACAAAATCATCATCCACGCAGGAGACATAGACTTGTAAACAGAAAGACACTCATGTACAGAGTGAGTTTTTGAACAGTCAAGAAGATAAATGGGATTATAACGGTTACACACACACACACACACATTCTGCACACGTGGCGCTTCAATAAAGACGGAATGAGCATTCAAATGACGTATTTCTCTTTTTCTCGTCTTGCTTTTTATTAACGGTGCATTCCATTAAGGTCGCGTCAGGGGTGTTCCTTCAATGACCAGAGACAGGTTGCTATGCTGTCTGTGTGCGCCAGATACCACGGAGAGCATAGTTATAATCACAGGTGGTGTTTTTAAATATGGAGTTCAGATTGAGAGTCAGTTACGGCTGCTTAGCTTCAGCTAGCACAACATGTCTTACCTGTCGTATAAACGTGGCTTCAGGGCTTTCAGTCTGAACTCAAAAATGAAACAACTTGACTCCACATAAATGAAAAATAAAAGAATTCCAGAGAAGCCCGGGCAGAATTTCATCTGGACATCTGGTCTTACAAGTTCTTGAGGCGGGAACCTTGACCTCTGGGACCCACAGATACTGTAACCTTACTCATTTCAGACCATCTGCCTTTTAAAAAATTACAAGCGGGATGATTAATGAGGGCTCTGCGGTCCACCGATTATGATCGGATTATCTATGACATTATATACATTCTCATCACTTTGACCGGGGGCTCCAGGGAGCCTAGCCTCCGAGCTAACGCTAACAAAACCGTGCTTTTAGCTGCAGACTGAGTTCAAACAGATCTGGAATTCAACCAGGAGCCACGGATCGAGTTTCAGAGACCGTGAGGAGGCAGCAGGACGGAGGGGCTGACTGGTGTGGGCTGAGATGGAGATAGAGAGGGATGGGATTGCAGACATCTCTTGGTAAATAGATTAACCCAAGCTTGTGTCATCCTGTTGGCCTAATGTGTTGCACCTCTGTTAAACAATTAGATGGCAGCCATTTGTATCCCACCGATCAATCATACCCAGCAGCCAGAGCCAATTTGAAGGCCCTCCTGGGGCTGAGTGGGAACGCTCCGGCTCAGAAAGAAAACCCCTGAGGGGTCACAGGGCTTCATTCCCCTATGGTAATCCTCCCATCAATCTTTCCGACAAAGATGACAGATATGGCACTTTAATCGCATTCCCCTCCTCTTGTTGCGTTTTTATTTTGCCCTCGACTCAAGAGAGGATAAAGATGAGTGATTCTCTCAGAGGCCCCTCCTGAGGTTCACCGTGTGAGACGGCAGAGCAGACACTGAGTGTGTCGTCTGTCAAGGCCGGCCATGTTTCAAGGCTCGTTAAAGGTAAATTAATGATGTACATACAATATTATTTATAACAGAAGTAAACTGTCTGCGTGAAGACTAAATCTGACATGTGATTTCTGCAGACCATGAACACGAGCTGGCACCTCACAAGATAAATTCAAAATGATGGAGTCTATCTGTCATTTCTTGCCTCCTGAATGTGTTGAAATGCTGGTGGAATAGAAAGTTTTAAACGCAATGAATATTTAGACGCTATCTTAGAAATGTGTCACAGCCACAAACGCGGCATCACCTGAGAGACCTGATGACATAACAAACAAAGACATCATTGACATTATCTCACACAGACAGGACACTGCAATTACACTGCCTACAAAACTGATGCATCCTAATTCTCTCTTGTACAATTATGAATCGATGCAGGAAAAACAAAAAAACTTCGCTGCAGTACAGCTCTGTAGTCACAGGTCTAAGTTAGTTTTTCAATGTTTCTCTGTGGATGCATAAAGCAGAGTGGTAAATGTTGTTTAACTTTACGTATGACAGGCATGGATTCAACGCTAATGTATTCAATGACATCACAATAAGGAAGAAACAGGAACAGAAAGAGAGTGAAGGGAGAAGTGAAGAGGAAACACAGACTGTTGTCTTTGTTTGTCACAAATCATTTGTGCTTCGAGGAGCGGCAGTGGTCGGCGCAAGCACTTGAGAGAATATGCAGTCGATTACAGTCTTGACATTAAAAGAGACAAGGGGGCGGGGCTCACATGTGGTTGCCAGATTGGAATCGCTCAATTTCGCTGCCGCTGAGGGAGAGAAATAACCAAAGAGGCGGCCGAGAAAATGGCTCCCTGCACATGAGACGCAACAGCCTCCCCTTCCATTTCCACATGCACGTCTGTCCGGTCACTCACACACATGTGTGCTGACAGACACGCCCACACGTGCACACACACACACACACACACACACGTCAGTCACCTCAGCCTGCCAAGTATTTTGTATGGAGACATAAACACCTTTCACTCACACACACATGCAAAGTGCTTGATCCCATAAAAGGGGAAAAAACATCCATTTACAGTCAGGGGTCAGTTCAAAGCCTCGCCGCCCCGCCTCTCACCCCCTCCCTCCCTCTCGGGTGAGAGGGTTACACTCAGGCTGATTTATGACAGTGGAATTGTTCATGGAGCGAGATGTGGAATCTGAACTCGTTGTACACACACACACACACACACAATCAACAACATATCATGTCTTATTATTTCTTTGGACATTTATCCACTGTCTGCTCACGTAAAGCTTCCACAAGTCCTCCCTCCCAACTCACTTCTCCCGCTGTAGCTGAAATGTGAACTTTTATAGGACGGCGGCAGCGGCGCTGTCTTTTCCACAGCATTTATAAATCCTAATAAATCCATCCTAATAAACGTGTAATCCACGGTGTCTGGATAAGGGGGAGGCGACACAGTGAGAGAGGGACAGCCGCAGATGACTGGCTGGATTACCAGCGGCTGTAACCAGATCCTGCAAAGCCCCCGCTGAGCATTAGCCGTAAGAAATCCAATCAGTCTGGAGTTTTTCTCCTTCACACACACACACACACACACACACACACACACACTCATGGAAGACACATTGTTTGAAATGTGGGTGAAATGTCTTTGTCCATGAGCGTGAAAATATTTAGTGTAACATATTCTCTCACTTGCACTCAGTTGAGCACATGTGCAAACACACACACACACACACACACACACACACACACACACACACACACAATCACAGACACACACAAGGTTGCTTTAGGCTAATCTGCTGACTGAGATATAGACGATGTTTCCGTTGCGTCTCATCATTGTTTGCTGCATGTTTTACAGTGTGTGTGTGTGTGTGTGGACGTCTGTGTGAGAGTTTGTGTGTCACTGTCACCAGACCCAGGAAGATCATTCAGCTAATCCCAGGTCGCCAGTCCATCACATACAGAGATGAACCTGAAGTACCTGAAGTGAACACATGAGGAGAACATGCAACCCTCCACACAGAAACCAGGATTGGAACCTTATCCCTGTCAGGCATCAATGCCAGCAACTGCCCCAACAATGTTTACCCTGTGTGAAAGGTATGAACCGAACATGGTGGGAAATGAAGGGACTTGGGAAACATTGAGGTGTATGTGTAGCTCAGTTTGTGTCTGTGTCTGCACGTTGTCCACAGACCACGGTATATTTCCATGCATGCTCACTGTAGTGCTCGTATTGGGGCATTGATTATTGTGTTAAATGTCACTCTCATACCAGGTACCGGGTAAAGTACCTTCTCTTCCTTAATGGAAAAGCAAAAAAAAAGCCCCATATGTGTCAGAATCTGGATTATGACTTCTATAGCAGTAACAGAGTGGGATATCTGCTTCTAAGATGTTATTACGAGCCTTTAATGGCTGTGCTCCATTGAAGCTCCCACACATGGCGCTCTCCAAAAGGCAGCACATCCATTCATCTCTATCTTCCTGACCCCAGCTAATAAATCAAGCCACTGTGTCCTTACATTGCCAGTCCAAGCCCTTTTCAAGATATTCGCTTTTCCCAGGGATGGAAATTAGTGATAAAAAAAGGCGACACAAAGGGGCACTTAGCTTACCACCCAAGAGCAGGGCAATAAAGAAGGCTAAGGTAATGATCAGCTATAAGTGGAGGAGAAGAGGGAGGGACGAAGAGAAAGGGCCAGGGTCATAAAATCCATTTGCACAACAACCAGTTACAAAATGGCTAAATGACAAAACAACAGGAGGCTTTGAACACAACCCCAGGCTGGAGAGGCAGAAGAATTACACGCATACACGTATACAAACACACACCATCCAGCAGCATTAGTAATGAAGCCTCCACAGATCAATACAACTCATCTCATTCATTAGCTTCTGAGCTAAATATAGCGCCTTGCCCCTATCTTCAGTCTGGGCTTCTCATGCCTAATTATGCAAAAACTCCAGTGAAATATTGCAGAAAATCATTTCCCACTGCAGAGAATCCATCATCCCTCCTTCAGTAATCACCCAAATTATTCACAGCTTTAATAAACATGTTTTGACACGCAGATTGCCCCCAAAAAACTACTTCAACTTACAACAAACTTATGCTCTGCATCAAACACAGCTAAAAAGCTTCTGCAGCACACGTCATGTTGTTCATATGCACATACGAGTCCAGAAGCAGAGCTGGATGAGAGCGCCAACCCCTGGAGATGCCCTACATTTAGCAAACTGAGTGACGTGCATTAACACATGAATAATTCATGACACAGAGGCGGGGGAAAGACAAGGTAGCAAATGCAAATTCATTACTTTCCTTGTCATTAGTGTGTAAAGTGCATTAACGCACAGAAATGTATCGTTTTTGACAAACGTCACTCAACACAACTGTCTTCAAACGGTGTGAAAACTCTGTTGTGTGGAGTAATGGAATAAGTAGAAGTCATGAAAATGACACACAGGTCAAGTCATATCAACAATACTCATTGTAAACAGGTCACAGGTCACAGGTCACAGGTCAGTTCAAGAGGATCAATGAATCTATGAACGCTTGAGTCTACAGTTTGTGTCTCTGTGTAAACCAGAGACAATAAGAACGTTTGAGTTTTTTATCTGCTGTTGCTTCCATCAGTTCATTCAGGTGTGTTTTGTGTGACTCTAACACAAACACACAAACGTATCAAAGAAGGCGACAGTAGACCAAAAGATTGTGTTGTCCTCTAATATAAAGCAGTCGACGTTGATGAGGTCAACCTTCTGTTACAGTGAGTGGTTAACATCTGTTTTTCCTTGAGTTCTTGTGTTGGCTTGTTTCCCTGGTTCTCGGTGCAGGGGCGCACACACACACACACACACACACACAGACACACACAGTACAGTCAGTGCTGACTACATGTCAGTACCTCATATAGACGCACTTGCAGGAACCAAAGTCACATTGACTGTTGAACTCAAGCCTTCATGTCTGAACGTCTTACCAGCCTGGTTGGTGGTGACGGTCACCGACACGGCCTGCTCCGGCCCGGGACTCTGAGGCGAGACTCCGTTCACGGCCCACACCTCAAAGGTGTAGTTGGTGTGGGCTTGCAGCTCGTTGATGGACACCCTGGTTCCCTTCAGGCTCAGCTGCTGGGGGCTGAAGTGGATGCCGTTGCCACAGGGCTGACAGCGCCGGCCGTCAGGACCGCAGCGCTTGCAAACCACATTGTATGTCAGGTCCTGGCGTCCTCCCGAGCTCCGGGGCGGACTCCACTCCAGATTTACAGAAGTCTCGTTCACATTGGAGATGAGATGGATGGGCGCTGATGGAGGACCTAGACCAGAGGAAGACAGAAGAAAGAGTTGATGTTAGAAGCTTCAGCTGGTGACCAGCGTTTTCACTGATCCACATATTTGATTTTACAGAGATTTTTTCAGCTGCTTTTCCTGACGCAACCCATTTATCCAGGTTTGGCACCTGCATCACGAGTACCGCAACTGAGGTCAAGTTAGAGTGAATGGTGAGCCAGAGGGATTGGGTACCTTGCTCTGAGGCACCCCAGTCCCCCACGTGTCTGGGCTGCCCCCCCCATCATTTATGTTGACGAAACTTAGTAGTAAAAAAAAAACATATTCGCTGATCGAGTGGTTTTGTCTGCAGAAAGTCAACATTTTTATTCCTCCAAACAGGAGCAAATAAACCAGAACATGTACAAAATGTATGTATGTATATATATATATACATATATAAAGTAAACTATACTATAATTGAGTGTGTCGTCTCATGGTTGGGACCTGAGACTTCTCACATTTCTTTTTAATGTCCTGTCCATTATAGCAAGAGAGGGTCCAGTTTCACTGCAGATAATCCAGCACGTTAGCTGAAATCCAATAGGTCGGCAGATTTTCTTTCCCATTCATACACGTATGTGGAATCAGCTGGAGGTTGGCAGACAGACGGCTAACGACGAGCCTTTATAGAGAGTGACACACACTCCATAACTTTAGACTGTGATGTAAAAAGCTGAGCTGCAGTTCTGTGACACAAACTCTGCGCCTCATCAATCCCACTTTGTGTGTCAGCTCCATTGTAATGAATGTGTTGTTTTGCAATGCTTTCAAACACAACAGCGGTAATTGACTTAACTCTCCCACCATCCCTCTCTCTCTCTCTCTCTCTCTCTCTCTCTCTCTGTCTCTGACTAATGAAGCGCATGCGAGCGAGCTGGGGGATCGATGCGGGGTGAAATATGAAAGCGAGTCGGTCCACACACGATTCATTTCACAACGGAAATTAATTATCAGTATTATTTTTGGAGGAGCACAGTGACAATGAGTGATTTCACAGAGCAGCAGCAGCAGCAGCAGCAGCAGCAGCAGCAGCAGCAGCAGCAGCAGCAGCAGCAGCAGCGGGGACGAGTGGAGCATCGTGTGCACACGAGCAAGAATGAGTCCACTTCAGGTTTACCTGTGGACTAGATGATCATTATGTATATGGACGTCTGTTCAACCAGGCTGTAGAAGCCAGTGAAGGTCTGGATGGATGGATGGATGGATGATGTGAGGTCAGGACGATTGCCTCTGACTGAAACTGACCTCCAGGTCAGGGTTCTAACGTGGGTCAGGGACTAAGGCTGAGTGATTTTGGTATCACATTACGACTGTTGGGACAGATGCTTCAATTGTGATTTGATTTGCAATATAATAATATAGATATTAACTGTATCCAACATGTTGGAGTTTCACTTTTTAATATGCATAGAGCTAAATAATTGGCTCTATAATTTGCCTTTATTTGAATTGTGATTTAAATTAGAAAACAATCACTGTCAGGGACTCCCTGGTTTGCATTAAACAAAGAAAAACAACGTTAATCTCGTGTCTTCTATTGTTATATGAAGACAACTTCCTTACTATAGTTTGAATTAACTGACTTACTTTAGGTTTTATCATTTAGAGTTCTTTTTGCAGGGTTGTATTTCTGTTGGCCTTGTCTCTGATTGGCTGTGGTGGTGCACGTCATCCAGACTCAGATAAAAATCTCCAGCATTGTGGGATTAAGTTTCTGTGACGCGTCGATTTGCCTTTGCAGCCACAGTTTTAACATTTTTACACAAAGCTACTGCATATCAAGGACCTGTCATTCCATCGTATCACAACAAATATTCCACAGAATTTCAAAATAAGTGTTTGTTTTGATATGGAACACAACATAGTTCACAGTAAAACTTTCATGGACCTAACACGGATTTAACATATGATTACTATAACTTACTGCAACTCTACTCAGTAACTCATGCCCTGTGCTTCACCTCAGACACATGTGTGGCTGGTTCCATGTTTCTGGACCGGAGCGGCTGCAGGACACAGTCTGTTGCAATAAACTTCTGCTCAACAGAATTCAGCCTTTCACTCGCTGTCGTACGGCTTCACCTTCGTTTGTCAGGTCTGAATGTTTCCTTTGTTCTGTCTCATGCATCAACTTTTTAGATATAAATATAAAATTCTACTTAATTATTGTGTATATAATTATTTCATGGACCCCAGGATATGAGTTTGGACCCACAGAGGTTCCGAGACCCCCGCTGAGAAACCACTGCTCTACGTTCCAAGAGATAAAAGGATGCAGAACATTCATGTGTTCATATCAGCGTCGCTCAGCCAATGAAATCCTATTAATAAATTCTCATTAAAAATGGTGATAAAGCACTTTCTTCCCCTAGTTTCTCCACTTTCTCTCCTCTCCTCTCTCCTGCACCTCGTTCCCTTCCTTTGCTTCTCAGATGTGGGCGACAAGTTACAGATGGGGTTTCTAAAAATAAGGCACAAACCATCACTCATAACTGTCATAAGTTCAACTATAACCTCCACTGCCCTCCGTGCCATCGCAGAGGAAAAGGTGACTTCAGTGTCCCTGTCACTGTGTGTGTGTGTGTGTGTGTGTGTGTGTCTTTCTGTCAAACATCTGGGAAATTCACTCATTCATTTGTCAACTATGAAACCAGCAGAATGTCTAAAGACGTAGCAGACAGCTTCCTGTCTGGTCACTGTCATAAACAAACTGTGGTGAATAACAGATTCTTATCATCACAATTATTATTAAAAAATATAAACAACAGCAGGAAATAAACCCAAACTAAACCCAGTGCTTTAAAAAAAATAAAGCACTAAAACATCTGAAACCAAATGTTTTAAGATTCAAAAAACAAAATGAAAATAAAATAAGTACAGTGAACGTAACATTATTTAAAATCCCTGACTCAGAACAAATCAGGTGGTCAAATGTCTCCGTTGATGTCCATGCAGACGCTTACATGGACGGAGACAATAGTGGTTGTAACCATAGTTACACAGTTGCACTTTTAAACTCCCGACGTCAAGTTTAAGACTAAACTTGTCTATTGCAGCTTTAAATTCCGGCGTCGGCGTGTGTGTGTTTGTAGAATCACCTCAAACAATAGTTATGTGTGTATGAAGTGTTTAACACATTCCACACACACTCACACACACACTCACACACTGGCTAACTCTACCTGTCGCTCTCTCCACCACAAGCATCCAGCGGGAGCACGGGAGCGTGGGAGAGCCGTCGGCTGTGACTGACACTCCATAATTAATCCTGGGAGAGACAGAACAGTACGAGGAGGAAGGAGCGCAGAAACCTTCATAAGACTTCAGCTCAGTGGTGAAATCCCGAGGGAAACTCAGAAATAGTCGTGTGTTTTTCCGTTGGTTCATGGCCGTGATATTTGCTGCGAGACGTCTTTCTTTTTCATTCCCGTCACGCCTTCACCTCCACCTCCACCCTCCCTTCTTTAATTGGTCTTTCTCAATTTACTTCTCTTCACATTCTACATTTTTTCCTGCCTCTGCATGCCTCCATTTCCCGTTTCCCCTCATTTCATCCCTCTCTCTTTCTGTCTCTTTCCATCAGTAATTGTGCCGCACCGAGGCAACGTTGGCCAGAGAGCCGGCCTCGCTATTACCATCCGGCTGGGATTCATTGAGCCTCTCCCTCTGGATCCCTCCCCACTCTGTGTTCATTCCTCCCTCACTCACTCACTCCCTCCCTCCCTCCTTCCTTCCTTCCCTCCTTCCTCTACCAAACCACCACAAAGAAAATTGGGCAAAAATCTGACAAACACATCAAGTGGCAAAAGAAACCCCAAAACGGAGAACACCCGTCCTGACACGGTGAATGCAGTGCAGTCCGGCTCCCGCGGGCGTCTGTCACTGGTCCTCATTACCACCGTGTTTTATTACTCACCATAAAGTGAGAAGTACATACACTTCTGCTGTAGTCTGAAAACAGCCTGTCTGTCTGACCTGACATTTGTGTGTATACAGCAGCAGTGAAGCGTCTGTGTGTTTGTACGTTAACGTATCTGTCTTAACATAAAACTCATCACTTTTCACCACAGTTTTACGGTGATTTTCAAGCATCTGCACTTTACTAGAGTTCTTGTTTTTAACTGGCAACGTTTTATTTGACTTACATTCACAAAACAGGCTTTTTTATTGTAATGCGTGTAAGGGAAATGATCCTATATTTTTATTATGGTCATGAGCGTATAGGCTCGTATAGGGTTAATGATGTCGCTGTTGTTAAAAAGTGTGAGTTTGGATCAAAGGTTAAAGCACCATCAAGAGGACACTCACGAGAATATGAGAAGAATAGAACCTGCACACGAGCAGTCGCATCATGACGGAATTACACAACATGCACTTTTAATCATCCTCTTACGTCGTAAGACCTCGAGCTACGAGAGCAAAAGCATTTTCAATTACCTGCACACACACACACACACACACACAGTGAACAAGGGAAACAGGGAAATGACTTGACGAGAGTTTTTCTCCCTCTTCATCTGCTCTGTTCGTGACTGAGTGTGTTTTCGACTGAAAAACTGAAAAGAAAATGTGAATAAGAAAGGATGTATGAGTGACAGCTGTAATTACACAGCTCTGACATGTGGGTGAGAAGAACGGCAGAGGGAAGGGTAACAGCAGACGACAGACGGGGTGATAGTTCAAAGATCAAATGTTGACCCGCTCGCTGAGAGAGAGAGTCTGGCTCTAACGTTCACTTCCTCGCCAAGGAAGGAAGCTTTGGGAATGTGGGAGAAACGTCAGCGCAGGGTCCAATGAAACGAGGCGAGTCATGAGCTTTGACAGCCGCTCAGATGCCACAGTGACTAACGGGACCTTCCATTAAATTAGAGGTTGTAACTTAATACAAGACGAGACTTATGTTTAAACATCTGAGGATTTATCACTTTTCATTCAAAACTGTGAGAATTATTATTATCATCAGGCGGAACCTGCGTTAAAGAATAACAACTATAAAAGCACTAATTAAAAGGTTGTAGTTAAACCATATTGTGTGTTTACCTCATTAAATTATTTGGGAATATTTTATATATAATTTAAATATTTCCTCTAACAGCAGGAAATGTGCAACAGTTATGTAGATTTTACAGTTTTAAAAAAATGAGTGTATTTACATTAATTAACAGTCTGAGTTTAAAAATCAGACAACTTAAAAATGTAAATGACTATTTCCTTGAATGACAAATGTGTCATTTATTTAAAAGCAAAACCACAAAAAACAATCCGGGTTTGTCGTAATATTTCTTTCAGACTTTAATGTGACACTCTAACAATAAAAAAACCCTAAACAAACCTAAAATTATGCAATAATTATTGACTAATTATCAAAATAGAGGCTAATTTATTTTATAATCAATTAATCATGACAGAATTCTTCACATCGTAGCTGCATTTAACAAAAAAAAATGATTCTCTATGATTAACAACAGCTGTTTAATGTATCTGGGAATAAAGTTTGAGAAAAACGATGTGTCAGGTTTAATGGTCAGTGCAAAAGTGAAAAACAACACAATACTTCAATCTGAACTCACGTGTGTGTTTAACAACAGAGCAGAGTCTCTTTAACAACGGGACAACAATTACTGGGACTGAGTGAGTGAGTGAGTGAGTGAGTGAGTGAGTGAGTGAGTGATTAATGGACACTCAGGCCGAACACGGAGCCAAACACATGTGTAGACTGCTTCATGACGCACACTCACTCATACATAACGTCTGTCATGTGAAAGTGTGATTGCTCTGTGTGTTCTCCACCAGAACTGATTTCAAACCTGTGTTTTCCAAACGTTCTATATGAGGACTCACTTTTTAAAGATGACAAACTAAAGTGACCCAAATCACAATCAAAGAATAATAATAATAATAATAATTGTATAATTTAGAGACTAAATTACAGTCATAACTGTAACAACTGATATCAAACATGAACATGAGATGTTTGCTAAAGACATTTAAATGTAGTTGCATGCACTGTATTTCAAAATATGGATGCAAATCTTAACAAAAGGTTTGTTTTGGGGACCAAAAAAAATCTCATATTTGTGCGGCTGCATTTACCACCAGCCATTTTAAAAACAACCAACAGACATTTAATAAACACATCAACATAAAGTCTGTGGATATGAAATCTCGGGTTTTTTAGTGGATTTTAGGCTCTTGTGTTTCCGTGATCCAGTCATTTTAACCACGATATGAGTCGGTACCGAGTGTCAAGTTGGATCATTTTGAATTTCCGCCAGTACAAACTGAGAGAGGAACCATTGCAGCAGTGTTTGTTATCTCAGTCACTGTGAGTCAGGGCCTGAGGTCAGTACCAAGCACGGTCACCAGGGGTTGACTCACATCCACAGAGAGGAAAGTCACACATCCTGAGAAATTCAGCTCAACATCTTCCCTCAGCTCCATGTGCTCCTGTTTGAATTTTCCTGAACTTTTTTGTCTCTTTTTAACATCAGATTTATTTTTTGCATATCATCCGTCTCCGGATCTTTGTTCCCACTGCCTTCACTGTCTCTGTAAACATGTCCATTTGTCGTCCTTGGTTGTCCTCTCCCTCCTCACTTCATGACTCACTAAGTACAACCTGGTGTTGAACGACAACTGTTGTTGCTTTTCATGAAACAGTTCTAGCGTTTCTTGGTTTGGTATCAAACGCGTCATTTTCCATGACTTCGTGGAACCTCCTCAGCGTTGGCGGGATGTTCATAGCGCGACTGCATGAAACTGCACGTGACGACACAAACGCACAAACTAGTGACGAGCAAAGTGGTTGTTTTCTGTCATTAAAAAGATTTGGATTTTTAACTGATCGACTTGAGTCAGACGCTCATGACGACGCTCTCTGACCAATCAGTGGCCGGCAGTCTGTTGATGTCACATTTTAGTTGTTGAGTTGGAAATGCACCAAAAGTGACTGAGGTGTTTGTCAAATGCTGTGATTTATTTTAGACAAAAAAACTGTTCCCATTTACTGATCGTCAGCCATCTTGGAATCCCATCTTGGAGTTTTTGGGTTTGAAATTCAAGGTCAGGGACCTGAAGAACTCCAGAGGAACACAGCATGAAAGCAGCCAGTGGTTTGTGCGTGAGAGGGGATAATTCAGGTCGCATGCGAGTGTGGGTGGCTGCGCGAAAACACAAGACTCTGTGTTTACAAGTCACTGTAAACCATTGCTAATACAGCTGTATGAATGTCATGTATTCCAGTGCCACATGTGGGTGTACTTACGGGTGCAGGGCATGGATGCCGGGTCCGTCTCCGAGCGGAAGTATCCCTTGTCGCAAACACAGGAGGTGGATCCCTCTCTCACGGAGTAACTGTGGAGCGGACACTTGGAGCAGGAGCCGTCACTGGCCAGAGCCCGGTAGTATCCGATCTTACAGGCTGGAGGAGGAAAGGAGGTGAGGTTAGATGAGACATTAAAACATGCATTTTTTTAATTCAGATACCATAATACTGTTTACCCTGGGATCACATGTTTAGATGTTTTCACACGAGAAAAAGCAAGGGCGTGTCAGGGAAACATATCTTACAATACAACTCCTCAACGTCCTCATGTTGACACACCACAGAGATAAACTCAGATAAATCAAGATAAATCAAGACAAACAGGTGTTTAATTCCACACATGCGGTAAAACAAGATGCCCCTCTGTTGTCATTCATCATAGACAAAGTAAATAATCCAGTGAACACAATGAAAGGGAGTAAAAACCTCCGTCTGCAGTGAGTGCTGCATGTTCTGTAGGTTAGATCCACAAGAAGAAGAACAAATAAAGTTCAATAAAGGCTGATTAGAGTGTGGTGATATAGGAATAATGCCATGTCTTTGCACTTGACTTCAGAGAGTGCCGGGTTAGACTGATTCCTGTCATCGCGCCCATTTTCCACAAATTAGCAGCAAGAAAACAATATGTTCCCCTGAGGCGACTTTGTCTCTCCACAGCTCTTCCTCCATTCCTTTGTCTCTGTTTTCCTTCTTCAACACTTTCACCCCGTTCCTCATGAACCTGTGTTCTGTTATCACACACAACAGAACAGGAGTTTGGAGGCTCGAGATCCTCTGACAAAAACACAAGATCAAATAACTTGAGATTGTCTTTCTCACAAAGTCGACCAGTGCGGTTAAACTGAGTGAAACCAGAGCTGCTGCCATTCCATAAACCAGTGCCACCACACTTTCTTAGTGAGGACACTCACCCTTAACCCTTACCTTAACCATCACAACTAAATGTCTAACCCTTAACTTAAACCCTAACCCTTAAACCAAATCTTTACCCTCAAAAAGCCCTTTGAAGGGGTGACCAGTCAAAATGTCCTCACTGTCCCAAAATACCCATTTTTTGGTCTTCACAAAGGCACCCATACAAGAACACACACACACACACACACTTCAGTCTGAAATGGTAACCTAAGTGAAACCTTTGCCTTCCCTGTGAGTGACAGTTTGATAGGAGGGCTCCTCTTTCAAGGAGTTTCTCCGCTCCGTCCATCCATTGCTGTAATTGTCGTAGAAGCCTAACAGGTTTATATTTCAGCCCGTGAGCACTGAACCAGAGGAGCAGGACAAAAGAACAATTCTCTGAGAGGTGTGGCACACAGCCGCAACACTGATTGGACCAAATAAGCTGTCAATCGATGAAGCTGATGTGTGAGGGGCAGTGCACAGCAAATGGAATCCAGGCTGGAGGTTCGGAGGTTTAGGTTTGGTAGAGAGGGCAGTATGTGTGTGTGTGTGTGTGGGTGTGTGTTCTGTCTCCTCTTTAGGACCCTTTCTGGTATAAAACACTGACTTTTTCAGTAGCGGACCAAAACCTGGTCCTAATTGGGCAGAACCTCAGTTCTGAGTCTTTGCTTAAAGTTGTAATTAAGACGCAAATTGAGGTTGAGTTAAGATTTGGAGAAGGCATTAAGTGGTTATGGTTAAGATGAGGGACAAGCGGTGTTTAGTCTGCGCACATGAATGTCATGCAATGCCCTGACGACGTCTTGTAAGTTCACACTTACCAAAGAACTGGATTTCCTCACAGACTCACACACACAGTTCAGATCTCAATGTGCATTTGAAGCGTGGACTTTAACGACATCATCATAAATTCATCAGAGGATGCTACGTCACATAAACTCAAACATGTCCACGCACTCGAAATCAAAGTCGCTCCTCCAACCACGCAACAAGCTCACACAATCCACAGACCCTCACAAGACTGGGAAGTCCGTCACATGGACTTGTAATAAAGTCGGAGCTCCTCTGAAGCAGCGGGATTAGCGTAGCCCTGGCGTTAACCGGGCCGGACTAGCTGCTACCTGCTGAGCCTTTCTGGTCCCGCTCAAGTCAATCACGGCTAATTCTCTGCCGCTTCACTCGCTAACGCTGAGCTGAGGGCCTCTTTGATGGTAGCCTGCAGGGGGGTGTGAAACCCGCCGTTTCTTTCCTCCACAGTTGCAAGAGAAAAAGAGTGAGGAGATTAGTCGGGAGGTGCTTTGTGTCGTGGCTTTATCTTTTAAAACAATCTCTAAACGCCCAATCCCATCACTGCAGACCGAAGGACACTGGGATTTGTGGGTATTGTTTAAGGGGTTGTGACCGCTTCAGGTGACCAAACAAAATAAAAGTTGCTGTGAGGGGGTTTGTACATGTGCGCTGACCAGGAAAGTGTCCGGAGTTGAGCGAGGGGTCAAGCAGCTGTTTGAGAACAAGACGCCCCTTCCTAAAAGCTGCAGGGACACTTAATTGAGTCCCATGCTTCACAGCTTT
The DNA here is from genome assembly GCF_019176455.1 of Solea senegalensis. Lineage (NCBI taxonomy): Eukaryota > Metazoa > Chordata > Actinopteri > Pleuronectiformes > Soleidae > Solea > Solea senegalensis. The sequence continues at coordinate 663,841 of NC_058028.1, read as the reverse complement.
CGGGTCCCTTTAAAAAGACACAGTCTAAGTGCGTGCTACCTCAAACTGTGCACGCCTGATGAGTTTTTCCCCTCTGTCAATTATTAAGCTGTCCCAGTCTGACCTCACACTCCCCACCGGCTGTGCCACAATTCTTTGCAGAACTACAAATTCAGATTTGTTTGCCAGTGACAGGCTTTTGGCGTCTTAATCTGTGGTTTTTAAACATTTCAAACATTCTGTTTGAAAACTGTGATGTCAACATATGAGCGCTTGTTTACGGCGGTCGCTGATCCACAGAGAGGAAGAGTCAGGGGGGATGAAAAGAGGCCGATATTCAAGGAAATCTGGAGAATTTGCTTCTTATTAGCAGAACGTGTGTGTGTGTCAGGGTGAGGGAAGAGACCGCAGCAGTGGGTGGTCCAAAAGACGGTGGCTTTACAGAGGAATCTCCCTTAAGACGTTCTGGATTTATCACTGTCCGGGTTAGCCGTGGCAAACCCACACACACACACACACACACACGTGACCACATGTGTATTTGGTTTTTGTGGGCGCTGAGCTCCTCACATCCTCTTAGACGTCCTCTTAAAAGCCTAACCTGATTTTTCCACACCGTCTTTTTTCAAATGGCTTTCCTTCACTCCAGATCTTATTTTGACTCTATCTCCGTCTCCCACTCTCGTAAGCGCTCTCTCTGCAGGCCTTCGTTCAGACAGAGAGGGGTTTGTCAGGTGCCAAATCCCCGAGCTGAGAGATCAAAGGCAAACAAAGAGACTGGTGACTTACTGTTCTATTCTGGAAGGGCAAAAAAATGGAATCCTCACAGACTGGGACATCGCATTCTTCCCCCTTTTCTCCCCTGGCAGCTCTTTCACTTATTCAATCCTCCTCTCTGGCTTTAGTCCCTCTCTTCCCTTTTGTCAGTCTTTGCCCCGCCCTGTCCACAGCCCTGTTTGTCTCTAAGCTAAAGCACGTTTGGAGAAAAGGGGGCAACAAGGGTGGAGGGGGAGGTTTGGGGGAGTTAATGAGTAGTTTTGTCCATGTGGGGATTTTGCTCGCTGAATTGGTTTCACCGCATGAGGGGAGGGGAAATGGGGAACTTGTGTTCTAGGCTGCACCATCGACGCAGCTTCATCCACGGAGTGCACATTAGCTAATGATGATAGCTGCCCACACGTGAGCCAACGCAAACCCAGCTTCCCTCTGTGGTAACAACCCACACCGGGGTTTGAACAGCCGTAGAGGCTCCTCACACATCTCTACCCACACACCCTCCCACTGCTGCCCACCTCGAGTGACCCGCATCACAAGCCTGATAGTGGAGCTGCTCTGCAACCTGCACAACAAAAGTGTCCAATACGCTGGGGACTGAAAGCATGAGAGCGCGACAATAAGCGTCCAAAAAAGCCCAGGAATATAACAGCCAGCACACAATGACTCTGCCTGCCCAGGCAGAACAATCAAAAAGGAGAGAATTAACATCAAACTGCAGCGTTTTCTCTCTCCTTTCAGGGCCGCGCTTTATCTTCCTTGGGTGATGAAAACTCGGTCACTCTTCTTTTAGTCATAACAGACAGGGAGCGCACTTCAGAAGAGCAGTCAGAGAGGCTTCCTCACAAAGCTGCTCTTTCAACAAATGCAGCGATCGACTTTCACGACCTGAGGGCAAGGAGAGTCTCGCTCTCATTCCTGCACCACCAGGACTCACGTTGCCTTTCTGTGAGCGACTCAGGTCAGACTCACCAGGCTGAGGCTTCACTGTGGATGTGGCCCCAATGAATTAGGTGAAATATCTAATTGCATTTATTCTGACAAAGTTTCCTCGCTACACAGTGGATAAGCGGCTAGCGTTGTTGCCTCACAAGTAGGTCACAGATTTGGAACCCGGGTTCCAGGACGTGTGAGTGGGTTTTTTCCAGGTAGTCCAAGTTCCTCCCACAGAACCAATATTCAGTTTCTAATACTGTGTGTGTTTCACAAACAAATGTAATACGATGAATATGACGATTATCTAATTATTAATCTAAGACTGTATCTTAGATTCATAATAATGTCATAATAAGGATTTAATCTCCATAAATCGCTTGGCCTTCGCTGGGATTGGCTCCAGCTCCCCTGGAATGGATGTTAAGCTGGAATATAACTTTTTAAATCAAACTTCAGGTCAATATTTACTGTGATTTAAAGATTTTAAGATTTAAAACATTACCACATGAGACACTGTCAGAATATTAACAACTATACTCTAATGCAAGGATGCTACATTAAAGAAGCTAACCGTTTATACCACAGAACAATTCAACTGCAGCCTGCTAGCCAACTGTCCAACTGTCCAACTGTCCGTCCCTAAAACAGACATGGAGACGATGAAAGACCAAACAAATCAATACACCTGAGTCACTTCCATATAAACAGGGATAACTAGCTGCTGACCATTAACATCTGTCACTAGAGCAGCAGGAGAGTGGAGCAGGTTAACTCATTCATTCTGTCACCATGGGTTATTAATTACCTCCGGCCCTGACGGCGACACGCAGACACACGGCCGGCGAAACCCTTCAGCGTGATGGATGAGGGACACACGGCCACCGAAACCGATCGCCATGATTGATGACGTACACTCGACACACGTCTTGACCTTGACCTGGCGAGGGGGGAAAGGTCCCACTCCTGTGCCGTCCTTTAAAATGCTAAACCCAAAAAACGTCGGGCAGTGAAACCTGGGTTCAGCCCTAATGAAGGGTAAGAACAAAAGACCAGGGAGGCAAATGGTTTTTAATAACACACACACTGACAATCACTGCAGAGCCAGCACAGCGTGATTTATAACTGTATGTCCAGCAGCATCCATCCATCACACAGGAGCCACCCAGGACGCTGCATGGCCTAATTAACATGTCTGTACCGACGACGCCGGCCAAACAACCAAAATCACAACACAACTGAAAACAGGCAATGATTATATTCAGTAACACAGGAATAATGGAACCACAGTCATTTCTACACACACTATTTAGTTTCCGTTGGTAAAACACTATCTGACAGTGAGGTATCGTATATTCCATCAGATGAGCCGTTTGTGGCTAAAAGCTGGTTCTACTTGTGTCAATGTTTTTGTAATGTACAGGACAAACCTGTTCCTGTTCAAATATAAAGACATTTTTGGTGGTGCCACCTGTATTGTTATGGTTTGGATTGCATAACTGTAAAAAAAATAAAGAAATATTGTTCGGAGGACTTCCTGCAGACCAAGGTCTTTACACGTAGGCTTAACTTCCCCCATCAATTCTTTAGCCGGGCTTTAAGAAACAATATTAGAACAATGGTTATATCGCCACCATCTAAAGTATTCCACCCAACTACTTCAGAATGGACAAAGGACACTTGAGACCGGGGGTACTGAAGGTGAATGTAAGGAGAGTTAAAGCAACAATTGGACGGGACATAATTGAGCCCAGAGAAACAAACAGGTCCATCTTTGTTTGGTGGAACACTGTTTGACTTGGCTTCACTGAGTAAGAGCCACTCACATGCCAGAGCCACAAAGGGATGGTACCACCCACCCAACGCCGGGCATGGCGCCAAACCATCTCGGACCTTTTGTGACCTGAGATTCACACACAGCAGGCGGGTAACAGACCATAATTCAGAGATGTACAGTATGTACACAAACCTGCGCACACCTGCACACTCTCAGGGATTCACTCACAAAGCCCTTCACAGGGCCTCTGGACCACACACACACACACACCCACGCAACACACACACACACACACACACACACACTTCACACACACGCTGCGCACACACACACACACACCTGCTGCACACACACACACACACACACACACTTACACACACACACACACACACACACACACACACACACACACACACACACACACACACACACACACACACACACACACATTTGTTTAAGCATGAGGACACGGAGCACAGTGGAGCAGTGGGAGGTAAACACACTCAGTAAAGGTTATTGTTATGGTCCAGTTTCCCCAAAGTCTCCAGAGGTTCAAGGCTCATGTTGGATGTGTGTGTGTGGGCAGTGTATGCAGCTTTTCTGATGAACACATGATGAACACATGATGAACACACTCTCATTTCAATTCAATTATGGAATAAAAGAAGTGGAGAGGTGCTGCTGCTGCTGCTGCTGCTGCTGCTGCTGCTGCTGCTGCTGGGAGGGTGAGTATGCTAATGCTGTTGTGTGAGGGGACACTCACATGCGCACAAACCACAAAACAATCGGCCGAGCCGCTGAGCCACCGGGAGCTGAGGAGAATGAGGCAGGAAAAGGGAGGACGTGTGAGGAGAACACACACAAACACACACTAAGAATAGGAGAAGGAGAAGAGGAAGAGGAAGAGGAAGCGATAGGGAGGCCGTCTCCATGGGGCCTCGTGCACTTCTGTAAACAAGTGCAAACCACGTGTCGCGCTGCGGCACAAACACAAGACAAATCCGCTAACATGCAGACTTCTGTCAACTTGTTTTAATTATAACAATAATAATAAGAAGAATTGCACTTTTAAAGCATTTTTTGAATTATATTTTAACAACCACTGGTTACTTTGGTTCATTCTTGATTTAAAAACAAGGCAGAAACACACCCAAACACACAAAATGTGTCATTTTATTATAACTGCGTTTCAAGATCTTTCATCCAAACAGTGACATGTGACATGGTATAAATACTAAATACACTACATCACATAAGATAACGTAAGATAAATAAACATTTTTATGATCATTATGACATCATCACCTCTCAGGGGCAAGTTTAACATCAGCCCTGTGGGGACTTTTTCAGAGGCCGCGTGGAGGGAGGGGAGGGAGGGAGGGAGGCGGAGGAGAGGGTCGTCTTACGGGTGAAAAGGAAGGTATTTTTAGGTTGTTTGTTTAGGTAATCTGCTTGTAGCTCCCAGACGACAGCCTGTCTGGGGCCTCAAAAAACACCTTCCATTGTGTGTGTGTGTGTGTGTGTGTGTCCATGAAAAACTGTGCCTCTGCACTGTGTGTGTGTTTTAAATGTGGTTATACACTGTGTGCGTGTGCGTGTGCTGCGCGTATGTGGCGGCGTGTGTGTGTGTGTGTGCGTGCGTCGCGTGTGTGTGTGTTAATGCAGGGTACATAAAAACTCTTCTGGGTCACTAACTCTTCAACAGCACATGTCAGTGCAGTGACGGTCCACTGGTCTCCGCTGTGGCTGTCACCGCTTTGACCTTTGACCTTTGCCGGTGTCACTCAGGCCTCGCTCTCTGTCCGTCACCTCGAAGTGAAACCCTGTGTCCGCTCCTTCTGCACGACGTGTGTGTGTGTGTGTGTGTTGTTCCAAAGTTGGTCGGTCTCCTCTCTTACCCAAGGGCTAGTTGAACCTGTCCTTACGAGTAACATGGGCGTGTAAAAAGGCGGGGGGTTAATGGATGCCGCTCAGACAGGGTTCCTCTGCTAATGTGTAACATTTTAACTGTTAGCTTTGATGTGAGGACAGACACACAGACGCAGTGATGACGGGACCACACACACACACACACAGTGGACTGTGGGAGCTGCTGTGTGTGTGTGTGTGTGTGTGCAGTGGTGATGAACAGTGATGTTTTTACAGTTTCACACAGAGTTTGATCTTTATGGTTTATTATCAGCAGGTCTGTGGGTGATTTGAGCAGCACTGCTGAGATGATGTATCACGTCACGTCATGATTCTTCTGACATTTGAGCGGTGGTTCAGGTTCTTTTAGCGTGAAGACGTGGACGTGGACGTGGAGCGTTCTGATTTTAGCCACTGAACTGATAAAATGTCACACGTCACACACAGAAAACTGAAACGTGTGCTGGACCAAAGGTAATTGCTGCCTCCATCAGTCAGTTGAGACGTGTTTGTGACACAAACTCACCGGCTACAGTCGCTCCTGCGTACGTGAGCTACAGCTGCAGCATTTCTCTACAGACTTTGATTTGTTTTTTCTGCTTCTCGTCAGAAATAGGAGATAAAATTGCAAAGATAAATTGAAGCGAGTTCATATTTGTTAGGTGTGAATTTAGTCGAGTTGGTTTTCGGTCTCGTGTCGCATGTTTGCAGTGAGAAGACGAGCTGCTTTTAACCACACTATCACTGTAAGGTCAAGTCTGCGTGTTCTCCACTCATCCTGACACTTTCTCAAACTGACTCATTCTTTAATAAAAGTCAAATGAAGCCGTTGAAAGTCTGCCTGTGTCACACAGACAGAGATTCAAGCCAAACAGCCGGAGGTCGTGACACAACCTCACTCCCCACGTCTGCACCCTGTAACCCCCTGAACCTTCCACACTCATCCACACATCCATTTATCAGGACCCTCCCTGTGCCACACAGCCATGACTCTGCCTCAGTCTTTCTCCTGAGCCTTCAAGCTAATGTGGATTTCTTTTTCTTCTGCCTCCCTCGCTCCTCTTCCAGCAGTATTTCCCAGCTCACTGCGGCTCAGGAAGGATCAAGGTCTCTAATCCCTGAGACATGCCCTAGCATGGACACACCTCTGCCTTTGGCTGGAGATCAGCGGCTTCGGATTCCCCCGCTGCTGCTGCTGCTACTGCTGCTGCTGCTGCTGCTGCTGCTGCTGCTGCTGAGAGAGCGGTCAGCCTGACGGTGCAGTTTGATACTCGTGTAGTTTGCTCGTCAGCGCACAAACACGTGTGGTCGCAGCGAGGCATCGGCCACCTGATCTCAAAGTCTCCGTGCTGGAACCAAGAATAGGAGCGAGAAGCGAGAAGCGAGGAGCGAGGAGCGAGGAGTGAGGAGTGAGGAGCGAGGAGTGAGGAGGTGTCAAATGAAGGATATTTTTTTATATGTTTCTTGCTGAGAAGATCAATAACATGCCCATGTCTGCTACTTAATACATGAAGCTACAGTCATCAGTCACTTAGCTTGTAACTTGTAGCTTGGAACAGCTTCAGGAGCTAAAGTAAAAATATACAGTAATAAAAAGTACCTTGGTGAATGATGTTCCCTCATTTGCATAGTAAGCTTCCTCTTTAAAACAAGCCTCCACAAAAGCCTTAAAGGTTCAGTGTGTAAAATGTAGGTGAAGTTGATTTAATTTGGCAGAAAGAAATCAGAATAAACACTGACACACATGCTGTGGGAATAGATACAATGATTCCTTGCTGGTCACATGACTCAGCAACAGACACTGATTCTCATCAGCTCTACAGAGACGATGTAAACATGAAAATGCTGATTGTCACTGACTTTTTGATGTTTGTGGTTTTCTGTTGTGTGTCACACACACTTCATGACCTCAAAACTTACTCATCAGAGGAAAACTGCTCTACTGGCAACACATGTAATATCACGTCAAGTTTGTTAAGTTTAGTTATTTATTTATTTATTTATTTACATGTAAATAAATAAATAAAACTCCTCCACTGGCAACACATGTAATATCACGTCAAGTTTGTTAAGTTTAGTTATTTATTTATTTATTTACGTATGAATAAATAAATAAATAAATAAATAAATAAAACTGCTCTACTGGCAACACATGTAATATCACGTCAAGTTAGTTAAGTTTATTTATTTATTTATTTATTTACGTATGAATAAATAAATAAATAAATAAATAAATAAATAAATAAATAAAACTGCTCTACTGGCAACACATGTAATATCACGTCAAGTTTGTTAAGTTTAGTCACTGATGCACTTCCTGTTTTATTTTGTATTCACCTTTCCTCTCATTTCAGACCCTGCCCTCCTCCCCTCCCCTGTGATTGTCTGCCCCGCCCCTGATTGCTTTCACCTGTTACCACTTTACTTCCTGCTTAAATAGTCCTGGTCTTCACCGTCATGTCACCAGTTCCTGTTGTCTGGTCCATGAGTGACGTCGTCAAGTTGTTTCATAGCAAGTTTCCCTGGTTTAGTTTACTCATGGTGAGATTTGTTTGATCCTCCTGATCCTGATCCTGATCCTGATCCTGATTTTGTACTCTTTGAGACCCAAAACATGATGTGTCCTCCTGTTTTGGGTCAAATATGAGCATGTGGTTATCGACGACGTAGACCACATTTGGACAGTTTTCTCGCTTCTCGTTAGCGTTGGTTGGCCTCACCTGGATGATCACCTTCACATGGTTACACACATCATTTGCATCAAAATAAAACAGGAAGTGCATGAGTGACTAAACTTAATATTCTACATATTATTAGAGATTACACAAAACCTCACAAACACTTGCTAATGTTGGTGTAAAAGAGGAACGTGAGTCTTCACTATTGTCCAAGAAGAATGTTGGGAGATAAAACTCTGCTGTAGTTGCACAATTGATAAGAATTTGACCCAGAAACTAAAAAGTAAATCTATAAAGTGAGGCCTGAATTTTCCATCAGCAGCATGTGTGTAAATGCACCATTGTACTCTTATACAGTATATGCACAACTCTTTATGAACACAACAAATAAACGTGTTGGTTTACGAAGTTAAAACCTTTGGAGACTTTTCTGCTGCTTCCTCTCAACACTTCACGTGTTTGGTTCTGTGAGTGTGACGCTCCCTCCACCTCTGTGATTAAAAAGACATCGCAGCTCATTAAAATGGACACTGCGTCCGGTCTCTGGGTCCAATCACTTTCCAGAGCTTTTTTCTCATAACTGATTGTGACAGCGCAGCATTTGATTCGGCCGCTGAACTCTGCAGCCACCGGAGAGAACATGCGACGACAAAGGGGGGCGAGGAAAGACCGCGGCGATGGAGCCGGGACCTTACGATACAAGGACTGAGGGACAGATAAAGGATTTCCAAGGTGTTTGCAATCAGCCTCCCATCTAACCCGAGGTTCGTCTGCAGGCTCAGATCACAGCCCTAAACATAACCAGTTCCTCAGAGATGAGGTCCTGCCTCATTAGGACCTGGTTTTGATTTCCATGTGGTCCTGACAAGGTCAGTGTTTATGCCAGAAAAGGTCCTACACACACACACACACACACAGCTGTTGTGATCAGCAACACATTAGCCACTGATCAAAGGGATTTCTGTGAAATAGTGAAGCGATGGATGAAGTGTAGAAAAAAAGCATGGTTGCCAGACTGGAACTGAATCTCCTCCACCTCACCTCCCTCCCTGCTTTGTTTTTGTCTGCTTTTCTCTCTCTACCTCCCTGGTCTCCCTCGTCTCCCTCGTCTCCCTGGTCTCCATCTCCTCCACTGGTCTTGGCCTCTCTTTCAGCACAGAAAAGGTGGCAGAGGCCCTCGTGTTCTCTTTCACAACACTCTCTCTCTCTCTCTATGAAAACCAGTCCACCCATGGCCACTTGATCGCTATCCACTTCTCTCTGCCTCTCCGTCTTTCTCTGCCTTTACATCCGTCCATCTCTCTTTACAAACCCCGGCCTCCTCTCTCTCTCTCTCTCTCTCTGTCAGCTAAAGCAGAGGTTGTTTTTTTTATTTTAAAGTGAGTGAAAGAGAGCGAGAGAGCGAGAGAGTGAGAGAGCGAGAGAGCGGGGGGAAGTGGAGGGAGAAGAAGGGAAACAGCCGCAGGAATGGGGGAACAGCAGGGGTGGATGGAGGGAGAGGGCAGAGTGGGGGTGAAAGGACTGTAGGATTGTGTTGGTAGAGAGCTGGGTATTGATTCAGGGCCTTTTGACATGCTAATTTGCATGCAGACTGCTTTAATCGCTCCCTCTTCCCATCACGGGCATCAAAGTGAGGATGCTTTTCAAAAAGATGAGCGAGAGGAGAGAGAATAGAGAGGAGAGGAGAGAGGAGGAGAGAGGAGAGAGAGGGTACTCATGTATATTCTGTGTGTTGTGATGCTGTCTTCTCTCTGTAAAAACACTGACCATGTATCACACCTCATGCCCCATTTAAAAAAAGTCCAAACTATCCCTTTAACGTCAGAATGGCAAGTTTGAACAAAAACAATATTGGACATTTCTGGAGATTTAAATCACACCTGTTGCTGTTTAGTGAAAGCACACAGCCACAGCTCCTCACTGACAAACGAAGACAGACCATAATGTGTGGAGCCTCCAATGTTTCTGCTTTCCACAGAATAATGAAGAGTTTGTCTAACACTGAGCCCTGATATTTCCAGCTTACTTCAGCTGTAGTTTAACATACTTTAACATAGTGTCGGCTTAAGAAACTGATCAAAACAAATCAACTATTTCACTCCAGCTAAATGTTCACCTTGATTTTGTTGTTGTTTGTTTTGATTCTAAAAGCAAAAAAGGGAAATAAAGAACTTAAAGATGGATGTTGACGGCAGTGTAACGCTGGCACTGTGGTCTCCATCACTGGTGCCTTCCTGCCCTTATGGCACCACACGGAGAGAGAGAGAGAGAGGTGATGAGTGTCGGGGATTGAACAGGGGACAAACAGCGAGGCAGGACGACAGCCCGAGCAGGAAAAGCATTTCAGCACCTCCGCTAATGATGGCTGGATTACTACCAGCTACACCACCACCACCAGCAGCAGCAGCAGCAGTGGCAGCAGCAGCAGCAGTAACAGCAGCAGCAGCAGTAACAGCAGCAGCAGTAACAGCAGCAGCCCCCAGTCAGTCAGGGGAAGTGCTGAAGTGCTGAGAGGAGTTTTTTGTTGAGCTAAACAAGAACAGAATATTAAAAAAAGAGGAGGGGGTGCTTTAAGCAATTATTTCAGCAGGAAGAGGAGGATATGATGAAGATTGCTCATGAGACATTTTGTCCTCTCTGTCTGTATCTGTTCATCTTTCTCTGCTCTCGGCCAGTAATAGATTCCTCGTCTCTTCAGCAGCACAAAATGAGGCTCTCAGTGAGAGTGATGAGTACGTTCACCTCTATTCTGCACTGTCGCTGCTCTACGTTACAGCTGAGACAATAACTGCATTGTGACATTTTAGATTTGGACTGATTACATTGAATACTTTTGTGAAATACACTAAATATTATATATTGATAAAAAAAATAAATGTGACTGCATTTAAAGGTGATTTCATTGTTTCTAAGACACGTAAATATCCTTCATTTAACATGAAAAAGCCAAATGAATGAACCCGATATCCTCTGAAATGAAAGGTAATACAGTATATGCATTATTATTATTACTATGATTTTAATTAAATTGTGATTATATATTGATATTGAATGATATAAAAAGTAAATTGTGATTAAAAATCCTAATTTTGCTGAGCCCTACCATACATGTGTCTATTACTGTCTGCATGTACCTGCATCACCTGTCTCTCTCACTCACACATTTAAACATTTTAGTACACGCTCACTTCAACACGTGTGTTTGTGGTGAAACAAAAACACACGCCGCGCTCAGCACTGAAGGTAATGTCATTATTCAGCCCACTTCCTGCTGCAGACACACACTAACCGCCACAACGGCTGGAGCGAAGACGTGGAGGGTGAAGAAAGGGAGGAGGATGACGGAGAACGAGTGTGAATGGGTGAAAATTACAAGTGGAATAAAGCAAAAGAGAGGAAGACTGTTAAAATGCAGAGAGTCGTTTGAATTTGACGAGGTGGAGCAACACATTCTCCTGTGGGTCGAAAAACTCAGAAGACATGTTTTTTTTTATCACTTTCCACAGACTTTAAGAAGCTGTTAAAGGAACAGAAAATATGAAGAGGAGCAACGAGCAAATACACTTGATTTGTACATGTGTGCAGGACAAGGAGGAAGGACACAAACAGGGATGAGGAGGAGAGCGAGGGATGGAGTCTGTGTACATACAGTCACTGGGGACCAGTGGGCTAAATAGAATTATGTGGTGAATTTAGAATAATACTCCCAAGTGCATATTTAACACTGACTGCAGAGAGAGAGCATCACACACACACACACACACGCACACACACACACACATCCACTTGAATGAAATCACCATTAATTTGCCATTCTTCGGCCTCCTGTGCTAAACCCAAAGACCCCAGCATTCTGCCACCACGTGTGATTTCAGAAGCTGAGACTCTGTCGTCCACAGACACGTCATGTGATGTCTGTGGACGACAGACACGTCATGTGATGTCTGTGGACGACAGAGTCGCTGTCGTGTCCTTTAACGTGAGCATTAACATTTTATCAGCTGCTGCCATTCCTCAAAGTTTCTTCACCATCATTTACCCATAATGACATACTTGGTTCTCAGTGATCTCTCTCTAATCAACAACATCCACCAACAGTAGGAACTCCCTCAGCAGATGAGGAGCGGGGCGACACCCTGACCCTCCACCCTTCCCCACCGCGTCCACGGGGGGAGGTGCTGAACAGCGAAAGGATCTCAAACACAAACAGACAGAGTCTCTCGTCTCAGATCAGGGGGCCCTCGTGGCCCTCAGTGCCCCAGTCGCTTCTCTTGCCTTGGCCCTGAATGAACACCAGAGCCACCCTTGGCCCACCTCAAGCACACACACACACTCTGCAGCCACAGCTGTCAAAACCCTGATGTCTTAATCAATCCTGGATCCACGACCCTGACAGACACAGCGGTAAGATGGATGCAGGAGGGGATGACCCCTGACCCCTGCCAGGAGTGGAGAATACAACTCTTATGCCCCGCCCCCCATCTTTCCCCCAAAAAAATCTCAGCAGCCCCAGTCTGCTCTGCTGCAGCCCCAAACAATGACGGAGGAGCGGCCATTCATCCGACGCTGGGAAACAGGGACCAAGGTGACCCTCGTGACCTCCACGTTATCTGAGCACAGACACACACACACACACACACACACACTCTAGGCTCATGTTCAGCACATGAAACAATTAACAAATATATGATTATTTCAATAACGTGGGGTTTTTTTAAGTTTCTTTCCCGTCAAAAAACCTTAACTTTGAATTAACTATTACCCTAATTACCCCCAGACTCAGCTCCCATGTAAAAACCCCGGGTCGACGGTGGTAACAGCGTGGTGGAGCTCCTCGTGTAAAGAGCCTGTCACAGTGTGGAATATTAACCAGCAGTGTTTAACCTCAGAGTCAGTGCAGCTGACCCACGGCGACGCCTCCGGCTGCCACACGGCGTTCAATCACGTGCATGTTACACTTATTATAAATGAGTGTTTCACTTATTAGACGTCGTAATCGGAGCTCAGAGTGAAGCGCGTGCATGTGCTGCCACTGTAAAGTTAAACGACACGTGAACTCAATGGATATATTGGCTTGAAAAACAATAGTGCCAGCTCAGAGTCTGGCAGGCGCTGCAGGACCTGCATTAGTCACATGAAGCCACGCGTTCCAGCTCCTTTACTGCCTTCTTTGCAGACTAACAGCTCTTCATCTTAAGTGGAATTAAAGGGGAGATGAAGAGTCCATTTCACTGGCGTTATGATGTACAGCATGAGATCAGGGCTAAAATGGGAGGTTGTTATCGTAAACAGCAGGATTCAGCTCACGTCTGTAACTAACTAGCGTCTGTTCTCCTTCAATCATCCCTCCATTTCCCTCTGTGTCTTTGAAGCCGGCCCCGGGGACAGACGCCTGAGCTCAGAGACAGGGAAGATGGACAACATGGATTCTTTCAGCTCAGATGACACTTTAAAAAAGTGCACACACACACACACACACACACCTAAGGCTACAGTCGTACTGCTGCAATGTCATGTGACAGCGTACAGTAATCTGCCTCATGCAGCTGTGTTTTTTTCAAAAAGGTAACTTATTCAGTATAAATGTCAGTTTGGTGGTTTTTTGTCTATAAAATAGTTTTACAAATGTTTTAATAAGATCATTATCAACATCAGCTGATTATAAAATCTAAAGTGTTGGGATGAGGATGTCCATATTTGAGGGAGGCTGCAGGTAGATTTAAATAATTAAAGTAAAGGGACATGATGATGCAAGCACAAACATGTTCCCAAGTTATTTTAATTGTTAGCATGATGTTAACCTGCTGCTGCTGATGATGATGATGATGATGATGATGATGATGATGAAGGGGGCTGCAGGACCGCATCGACACAATCCTAAATCACCAGACCTGTTTGTCAGGCAATTAGTCCTCCAAGATAAAAGCTCCATTGTAAATTAGGGGAAGTGTAGCAGTGCCGTCCCACTGTTAATCACCCATGCCCCTGCCCCTGCCCCTGGCCCCCTTTAGTGTTGTCGCCCGCTGCTTCTGTCCGGGGCAAACATTAGCATGCACTCACTCAGGCAGCGGGCAACTGTGCCCTGCCTGAGCTGCATGTGCAGCTGATGCCCTGAACAGAACCATGCTGCACATCAATCAGAGGAGTGAAAATCAACATTAGAAACGATGAAGGCGTTTGAAAACGGCTGTTTCTGAATGAACCGAACTCTCAAACCTCGCGCTAAATCCATAATGTTCCATTTTCATTGAAGAATTTGTGATTTTTCGAGCCTCAAACATGATGATGATGATGGTGCAGCTACATGGACTGACTTCCTGTCTGGACCACTTTCACATGATACATGGATGTGGATCACTTCTGAAAGTGAGTTAAAAAACGTTTGTCTGGACGTAGATTTTTATACCGTTTCATAATCTCTCTTAAATGTGAAAGGTAGTAGAATAGATCAGTCGTGAGGAGGAAGTGGACACTGACCTCATCAAACCACTGGTTAGCTGAGGCTGGAATAATCGCCGCCCCCCCACCAGCATCCACACAGCTGTGTATCGTCACTCCTCTCACACCTGCTTGGAATGATAAACTCTTTGGTTCTATTTGCCGTCATATACAGCTGTCTATCTCCTCTCCCAGCTCCAGGCTCCACTGGGGGAAAGAGAAAGATCATGTGGGGGTGACTTTCCCCTCCCAGTGTCACCAGTTCCCCTGGGATGCTCCCCACTGCACAACACCTCCCAGTGGGTGCGCTAATTACTCCATTTACAATCATCATTGCTTCTCTCGCTATAGAGAGCAGGAGCGCGAGGAGAAAGAGGAAGGTGAATCCAGGGAGGGACAAAGAGAGGGAAACAGGCATGAAAAGGGAGAGACGGAGGGAGGGGGAGCAATAAAAAGGAGGTGAGGTGCAGTGGAGAGAGGCGATGTCAGAAAAGAGAGAGTGTTCTATAAATAGTGACAAAGAACACAGGAGACAGTTGGACCTCCTTACCTTGGCATTCTGCATTGCGCTCCTCATGTCCAGGGTTGCACAGACAGTTCCCGATGGGGACCAGCCACTCCCCATCAGCCCCACAGTACATCTTAGGAACCTCCTTCTCCTCTGAATTATCCACGCATGAGCCACGCACTTCCACCAGCGAGGAGGTGTCTGCTCCTGTGATGGTGTCGGGGAACTGGGCCAGGTTACGCACCGCTAACGGACATTTCTTGTAGAAGACCCTGACGGACACGAGCGCGATGCACGCGCCCACGTCCTGGAAGGCTAAATAGAAGCCCTTCCTGGTCAGAGCGCCAACGTCGCGCACCTCCGTGTTCAGCTTCATGATGCGGTCGCCGATGTCCACCTGGGTGAAGCTCTCATCCGCGGCGATGGTGTCGATCTTTCCGAACTGGTTCTCGCGGATGTAGCGCTCTTTGTCGTTGTTGGACTCGTAGTAGTAAAGGTTGAAGGTCTCCTTGCAGGTTCCCATGACTCCCGGCAGACTGTTGCAGTCTCGGAGGGTGAACTTGATCTCGATGTAGACGCGCTGAGCGCCGCCGCGGGGGATCCAGTCAGTGCGCAGCCAGTTGTTCTGGTTTGGCTCCATGACATTACACACCTGGTACGTCCGGATGGGAATGTTCTTCTCGTCCATAATGCTCACCTCCTCCCACTGGATGAACAAAGACAGAGAAAACAATGTCAGGATACTCTTGAAACAGAGAAAAACATCACAACTCAATGCTGCTCTGGACTACGTCCATGACTCAGGAGGTTTTCACACGCAGTTAACTTGACCTAGGTTTGAAGGCTAGTTAGTAGCAGGGCTATTCCAGTTGACTGATGACGTCACACACCAAAATATCCTTAGCTGGAGGCTAGCATGTTCAACACCATTCCAAGTCTTTCTGTCATTCATGAACTTTGAAATGTTCAATTCTTTGAGATGGCAGAGCCTTAAATCTTCTTCTTCTTCTTCTTCTTCTTCTTCTTCTTCTGTTTACTGGTCTCTGTGCTCTGCTCATGCATAACATGAGCAGAGCACAGAGACCAGTGTGGGTCCAGTCGATCGTGTACATAGTAATTCAACGTTTGATTTCAGCCACACTAACATGTTCAGATGTGGAGTATTTTAACGTCAGTTTAACGAACACAACACTCACACAATGACAGAAGAAAAGCCTCCGACAGAGAGAGGAGCGTTCAGGAAGGACGAGTCAATATTTGAGTCTCACCAGAGAAATTCATTGACGGCTAAACTTAATGCATATTTTATCAATGGCACCTATTAGACATGTTAACCCGAATAAAGGAGCATTTACTGTAGTGATTAATATTCATGTTTCATGACGAGTGTGCGAGCGAGACAATTCATAATCAGCTCTGTGCATCAGTGATGAGTTCAGCGACTTATTTTAACACACACACACACACACACACACAGAGGAGAGAAGATGAAGTGGAAGGAATGAAAGTAGGAAACTGTAAAGAGTAAAAGTCTGTGAGAATCACCGCTGATGATCTAATGTGGGCCTGCTTCACGTCTGCACACAGGACGACGACTGGGAGACACTGACGTGGGTCACATGGATCATGTTACCCGGCGCGGCCTGGCTCATTTTTGCCGGAAGGCGTGTTTGTTTTACTTATGATGAAGTTCCTTCTCCCGACAGAGCGCCGTTGAGCAAACACGAGCGTGTACTGAGAGGTTCAAAGCGCCTTTGACTGAACTCTGCTGTAAACAAGAGCCGACAGGCCTTCAGCCGCCGCAGCTCCAACCATCTCAAACAAGAATAATAGTATAAAATATGCCGACAATCGTAATAATAATAATAACAATGATACGTGACTGTGACACCGTATCATAAATAATCTGGCTTAAAGCTTTTCCCATGAGAAGAGTGGAGTGAATGCTAAACGTTGCTGCAGCAAACGTCGATCATTCCCTGCTGTTCCATTCCACTCTGCTCTCTTCCTTTAGCCCCTTTTGTTGTGGAAATCAAGCCGTGCTGAGATAAGGCTGCACCTTCCCCTGATAGCAGCGAGGAGGAAGAATAAGGCCAATTGGTGGTAATGAGAGGGTGAATGTGGGCTTGACGGTGCTGCCAGGACCCTGTCAATCACCGAGAGGAGGGTCTGAGCTCAACGCCGGAGCATGTGAGCAACATGTGCACACGGTGAATTTCATATTCATTAGCTGCATTAGTGTGGATAATTTGCTCTAATCGTCAGGAAATATTAAAATGCTTGTGTCATTTCTGTGAGGAGAACAACAGTCGCCTTCTGCTCACTTTTCTTATCGACGGAACCGCTGACTTCAAAGAATTGAGATACGTGATATTGGTGCGATAAACGTAACGTAGCCTTTCTTCTTTGTATCAGAGATAGGATTTAGATTTAAAGGTGACACAAAAAAAGGTCCAGTATTGACTAGAAAGACAGAAAAGCTCCCTCTTGTGGCTCTTCAAAACAAACCACTAAGTCTGTATATGTGTTATAAAACAATTCATGTGAACTACTCCATAATCACAGCTGCACAATATCTTACTGAATCTATTAGTGAGACATTCTGAATCATTTTGTATCTTAACGTCTCTTTTATTACAAAATGTTTTATTACAAACACATTTTCTCATGTGAGCGCTGCAGTATTTCTACACGATTCAGTGTCTTGCTGTGTGGATATTGCACTTGAATGTATTGTGATTTTCATCGTTGTGTTATTTATTGTGCAACCCTAAAATCATTGTGCGTGCTTTTTAGAGCAAAGTGTGATGAAATCATCCCATAATTAAAAAATAGATCAGCTAATGCTAATGGCACATCGGGGTCACTGAGGCCTCACCATACTCTGCTGCACAGCCCGACCCAGTCGTCCTGCGGCAGGAGCTGAACCCTGCTGCTCTTTCCCCCCTTTATTCATCCATACCAGTGGAGCCTCTCTCAGCTGCCAAGTCCCTCTCTTCTCTGTCTCCCCCTCCTCACTCCACGACTCAACGGTGGAAAGGGATATAAAGTTTCTCCACAAAGACCGTTTCAATCCACCGTCTATTCAGGAAACCCGACGCCCGCTGCAGTATCAACCCGAGCATCTGAGTGGTTAGAGAGCGCAGGGGACGGAGGAGAAAGAAAGAGGGGCTACTTATGGACCCAGTGCTTCTCAGAGTGAACACTGGGGTCCCCATGGGGCCCCCGGACGGTTTTCTGTATAAACAGCGAAACAGCCAATTCTGATTTATCCATATGTCAGTGTCAGTGATTTTTGCAGCCTGAGCCTGACGTCCCACCAGAGCAGCCAGCCGCACAATAAATCACACACAAAGATGTTTCTGAGAAGCCCTCACCAGGAAAACAATCTATTCTGCCAATAAAAGATAACATCTCTCCATTCTGGGCTGAAATGGGGATCATGCATCCTAACCAGGGGACACTTGAGTGCTGGAGCCGACTTACCCCTCCTTCTGTTGGGTTGGCGACCCATCCCAGCTCCCCCTGTACAGCTCTGGAGTCCAGTAACGTGACTGGAAAACAAGAGGAGTAGAAGTGAGTGTGCAGATCCCACACAACATAACACAACACAACACAACACAACACTTCACAGAAGGATCATTTTATATTACATTTCAACCTTTTTTAAAGTGATTTATCAGATATAAAAACATGAATGTGTGATGAATGTGTGCACACCAGGAGAATAAAGGGCTTACAAATGACACACTAGTGCGTGTTGTGTTGTGTTTAAGCCTCTGCTGAGCTCTGCAGGTGTCACATGGATTGATTTTTCCTGCAGATAATGATTTCTTCTCTTTTTTTTCAATGGATGACAAATGCATTTCCCGAGTGTGTTTAAATAATGATTTTTCAGTTTGCTCTGCAGCAGCAGCAGCAGCAGCAGCAGCAGCAGCAGCGGCAGCAGCGGCGGCAGCGCCGAGTCTGAGCGGAATCAGCCGAGAGAAGCCGTGGTGGCGCGGTGTGTGCGTGAACTTAGGAGAAAATATTACAATAAAAAAAACACAGAATTACCCTGTACGAAATATTACAATATTACTTCAACCGTATGGAGATGTAGTCATTGTTTATTTCCACATTCTATAAATCTGTGCGGGTTATTTTAAATTCTGCACATAAATGAGAGAATATACTCGTTATATAAACCCTATTTTAAATTTTCAGCATATTATTTCATATTTAACCGACACTGAGATCGTGATGCATCATTTTTTTGGACTTGTGTGGAAAAGCTTCTTCTGCAGAAACAGAAAACGCAGTTCTGGCGAGGACTCACTTCGGATCAGGGTGTATAAAGTCAACTAGTATACTAGAAAATGTAAGATATTTGTGTTTCTAGTGAATATTAAATGCATATAATGATGTGTGTGTGTGTTTTCAAACCGCGTCCTGGAACTCGTAATCTCGGAGATCTCTGTGTGCCGAGACTGGGACGCGCGTACGATCTTTATAAAACTGTTTTTGTTTGTTTTTTCACTCAACGCCTAATAAACAAAGACGAATTAGTAATAAATAACTAGAATCATCTATTATTGCATTTGTATTTATATGCACTTGTGTGCAAGTTTTGGGCTTTTATGTTCATTTTATGATCATTTTCCAAATATAAAGTCAACATGACAACATGTGGCGGTTCATTTAATGAAAGTGATCATTGTGGCGCTCGTTTGATGTGTTTTGGTCAGCGTGACGTTGTCAGAGCCGCGCGCACAGCCCTGATTACAACAAGTCGTGTCCCTGTTTCCAGTATTTCGGATCCAAAGCCCGAGTCGGTGCCTCGTGCCGGGACAGCCGCAATTCCAGCTTGTTTGCCCAAAAGTGGTAAAAAAAAAAACAAAAAAAAAAAACTCCGCTGTTTTCCATTAAAACCAAATAAAGATGAATCCGCACTACAGTCGCAACCGCGCAGGGGCCACGCAGAAGTGAGAGGCTCCGCTGCGCAAACGCGCACACACGGAGCGAAAGTCGCACAAGTCCAGCCGCGGCGGTCGTTGTTGCCGCTGTTTGTGTTTCCTCTGCAAACATCTTACCTTCATTAGGAGGATAAATCCGAGCCGAGGAAACAAATGTAGAGATCCCAGAAACAAGAAAGCTGACCGTGAACAAAACCCCTGCCATGAGTGCCATTTGTGTCCTTGTCCCGTTTTCTCTCTCTCTCTCTCTCCTCGTTTTCTGCCGTTGCTCTTCTTCCCAGCTCCAGCTCTCTCTCTCTCTCTCTCTCTCTCTCTCTCTCACTGACACACACACACACTCGCAGTCTCGCTCGTGCTCCCTCTCTCTCTCTTTCCCTCTCCCCGTGGAATATGGGTTTGAAGCGGACACAGACACACTAGTGAGAGCGCACCACAGCCAGGAGGCGGGTCTACGGTGTGTGAGTGACGCGGCGGAGACCGTCAAACCATATATGAGGGGGGCGAGAAAACAGCGGCGGGGGCAGAGGGACTGGGGCAATAATCATTAACCCCTGCCACCATGCACGCGACATGTTTCCTCACCTTACACCAGTGTTTATTATGTGTTATTGGTTTAATTATGCATGTATATTATTATAGATTTCTTTTTTAAGTTGTATTTATTTGCTCACGGTGATCTCATCAGTGTAATGCAGCTTCCTGTTGCATTGTTTGTTTTACACCAAACACAACAAAGCAAATTCATTGTATGATTAAAAAAGAGAAACGATCTGATAAATGCAATCTTAAAAAAAACTCACAGAGAAAGTCACAGATTGGTTGAAAATGATGAGTCTAAATGTCACATGGAGCCTATACACTCTCAAATATAGATATGTGCACATTCAAATGCACTGCGTCACTTTGCGTCTCCTCTGCTCCTCCAGCACACACTGTGTGTGTGTGTGTGTGTGTGTGTGTGTGTCGCTCTCTCTCTCACACACACACACACACACACACACACACACACACACACACTGCTACTACTGCTCGTGCATCATGTAGTCTGGCTCCAGTCGAGCGCAGCGCTGCGCTGTGCTGTCCAAGGTGAGCCCCATCAGTCCAAGGTCGCCACCTAGCGGATGTACAGACGCCTGCTCCTGCCTGCAAATTGGATCAGAGAACAAGCGCGAGCAGTGACCTCCTCTGTAACATTACACGGGTTTGCACTTTGAGAAATTGCCATTTTTCTGACGTGCTTGTCCTGGGTCTCTGTGTCTCCGTGTCTCTGTGTTTATTGCAGTGTTTACCGCAGGTATTATGGGTATTCCTGATGAATATGTGGCCGTGCATGGATGTGCAGGTGCAGACCTGCATGTTTTGAGGTTGCAAAGGTGAAAGATGCAAAGGAATCAATGTTACATGTGCAGTTTTCCCCTCAAACAAAGGCCTTGTTGTTGGTGTTTGAGAAAAACCAGCTGTGTCCAGGTTTGGGCTTGAGCCCACAGGGAGCTCCCACTCTTTCATGTCCTCCCACACAGGTCTGCCATTGCTCCCATGAGATGTGACCATCGCTGTGGCCAGAAGGCAACCTTTCACTAATCCACACAGGAGATAGTCACAGTGTGGGCAGGATAGGCTTGTTGTTGTGCATCACCACACACATCACATTATTGGTTCTCCTCGTGAGTGGAATGCTGCTTTGTTTTTTTTTGTTTTTTTTTTTACTTTTTACAGAGACAGTGATTCAGCGGGAAAACATCCAACCACGCTGAAGTGTCCTTGAGGCAAGTCATCGGATCCTTATCTACTGTAAGAGTTATGATACTTTCTGAGAGTGGAAAGTCAAAATACACTCAGATCACTCAGTCGACAAAACTGTCTCCATATCAATGTGTGAAATCTGTGACCTTTAAAGCAAAGGATGAAAAGAGCAGGGCACACACGAAATAACAAAGAGATGATGATAATAATAAATGCAATAAATAAACACCAAATACAAGTGATGCACTCCTTTCTCGAAACACGGGGAACTGTGGTCGTCTTTTTACCATTTTTTTTACCATTTCAATGTAAATGAAATGAGATTTTGATGATGATAAGTTGTCTCTTATGTTGCTCTTCAAAGAAAGAGTCACATATATCATTAATAATGCCTGTGTTTTGAAATTTTAATGCATGCTTATTGTACAAAAGGCCAAAAAGGGCATAAAGTGTTTGTTAAATGTGAATTAGCATCTTGTTTCTTGTGTCTGTACCTATAAACGATAGTAGGCTGTACAGATAGAACTGTAAATGTGTATGATTTGATAACATATAGAGTTAATAAGTTTGGGAATGCTGGAAAAAAATGACTTACACCAGAAATATTCCTCACTTTTTCGTGTCCAACGCTGACGTCAATATCACCTTTAACAGTATGAAGCATTTCAACATAATCTGCTCGTATAAAGAAGAAATAAACACAAAACATGACTCTTTACACTTGTCTGTGCAGAGCGAAGTGTTGGAGAAATAGAATTTTGGATTGGGGTTTTTTTTCTCATTTTTGCCCAGATACCGATACTCACTATCTTATTGGACAAAAACAATACATTTGATACATGTGACAAGATGAAAGTCACTGATTTAAATCTGTTTTCGATGATGACACAGATCCATTTCCCTCTTTTCATTACAGTATCATTGTCGTCATAGTTATGTCATCGTGAGGACATATAGTCTATAGCCTCTAGCATCCGTGTTTGGCACAGTGGCAGTTCCCATGCCTTTTTGTATCCGTCACAGCAGCCTCTTCCAAGACTTGGCTACAATATATATATCCCTGCACAAACAAGGAAACATGGAGAAGTTTTCTCATACAACTGATCTCACTGTGAATAGACCCTCCTTTGTCTCACAGGCTTTCACAAACATAGTGTGGGGCTTTGTTTTCCTCTCACAGATGCCACTCAGAGTGAAACAGAGTGCAGTGTTTTTATTTAGATGTGGTTGGAAGTTGAGAGGCAGTAGAGTCCAAATCTTGGATTACTTAAGGAAATCAAAGCGTATTAGGCTGATTTAGAGGAGACAGAGATGATTGTCTGTGGGTTTGTGAGGCTCTGCTGGGATGTGTGCACTACACTGTGCCACTGCAGAGCTAAAGACCATCTCAACCTGTGTAATGAAGCAGACACAGCATCTGGTGCTCCACTCAAGTTGTCCAATTCATTCCCAAAACAATGATTGTCCAAAAAAGAAACGCACTTTCCCCTGTTTGACAGCAAGCCTGGCAACCTTCAGGGGACAACCTTAGGGACAACCTTAGGGGACAACCTTAGGGGACAACCTTAGGGACAACCTTAGGGGACAACCCCTCTGATCGCTTTGAACCAATGGCAGCAAAGTTTCAGGGAGCGACAGTGGTGGCGCGTGCGTGATGGTGGTCGAGGGTGCGAGTGGGTGGGTTGTGGTTCTTGTCTTCTTTAATTGTGTCACAGTATTTTTGATTGATGACACTCCCATCGTTCTTTTATGTTCTTGTCAAAGCAGGAGCTTTTTTTGGTGAGTGGGAGTGAGGGAGGAGACCCCCACTCCCTCCCTGAAGCCGCCCACTGCGCTTTCTCCACATGGCATCTGCTGCCCACACATCTGCATTGTGTGCCAATCATACACACACACACACACACACACACACACACACACACACACTCAACCAAACTAACTCGCACTAACTTGTGCTGCAGACTGCTCTCTGTGTTTGGTGACGATGGATATTATTGAGTGAAAATCTAAACGATCTCTAAAGGCAAGAAAGACAGTTGTTCTTTACAGAGACAGTTCAAAACGACATGAACACGGAATTAAATCAAAACAATACAAACAAAGTTAAACCAATGAACAAAACCAGGGACTGTGTTGAAGAATAAAAGAAGTGAATATTATACATATGTTTCCATTGTGTTTCATCATAAACTCTTTGTTTTTATAAAGATGTTATACATTGGGTGTGCATTCATTTTTAAACATGTTTGTCTAAAATGGAAACAAAACAAAGTGGTTGTTTAAATTGTGCATGTAATATTGTATAATAACTAACATAACATACATCATCTTCATCAAGTTAAGCATCAGTGCACTTGATGAAGATTATCTGAAGCGACTGAAATACCTCTGTGAATAATTGAATGCTAATCCAATGCAATCTTAATCTAATGTGTCTTATATACAGTATATGTCAAAGTCACAGGATTAGATATTGCACAAAGTAAAAAGATAGAATCTGATATGATCCAAACGCCCTTAATATTATATTCTACATTATATTATAATATATTATATATAAATGTGAGTGAGATACGCACACGTCTGCAATGCTGCATTGATTGTGTGAGCTAAGTGAACATGTTTTAAGATAAAAGATGAGAAAGAAAGAAAAGTCAGTATCTGACGGGAAGGCTGTGACAGGATTGAGACGTCCTAACCTTTATGTCGAAGACTTTTCTTTCAGCAGCTTAAAAACAAAAGTTGTCAAACTTTCACCTACAAACCATCACAGCAGCCTCACTCAATCATTTACTCTCCAGGAAGTGTACCACACATTTTATTGTCAACAAAGCAAAAACCTCCAGCAAAGCCTCCCTCCCTCACTCCTATTGTCATTTTCTCCCACCTCTGCCTCTACAGTTTGGGCCATTGTTTCAATTAATTCTCCTAAATTCCCTCCTGCCGGCCCGTGACCCTCCAGGCTCTGCCCACCGCCTTCAGATCCCCATGCAGCTTCTCGTGGGTGTTCCTCGGGGCTGCAGTCGGGAAGGCCGTCCCCGGAGGTCAGAGCAAGTGGGAGTCAGAGGAGACCGGAGCAGAATGGGAGGATGGAGATCAAAGTGGCAGCAGGAGCAGCAGCAGCAGGAGCAGCAGCAGCAGCAGCAGGAGGAGCAGCAGCAGCAGGAGGAGCAGCAGCAGCAGCAGCAGCAGCAGCAGCAGCAGCAGCAGGAGAGTCACTCTGAGGCAGAATGTCAGAGATAAAATCCACTGGACTGGAAAACTGCTCACACAAGCAATACAGACACACACGTTACATACACAAGTGTTTTGTGTAAGTTTTCAGTCACTAGATCAGCAGCTCAGTGAAGACTGTGCTGATGGTTTCAGTCTCACTCAGTCTCACTCAGTCTCCTCTTATCTATTCACAGCATGTGTCTTTTACACTGGAGCTTCTCCACTCTTTACTCTTCATCTCCTGACGTGTGACTCACATCGTGTCTGTGTGTGATCTTCTAAACCGCTGCTTCATCAGTTACACGTCCTCCTCTGTTTACATCTGAATTATGAACGCACATATACCAGTACAATTAGATACATTGCAGTACTTATTATTATAATAATAATAATAATAATAATACCATTAAAGCAAAAAACTATATTGAAAACAAATATTCTTTGTCTCACTAAATATAACATTAGATACAGTTTTCTCCAAAGGTATTGGAAGAGTGAGGATGACTCACTACTCACGGGGTTTGACATCAAAACATAAAAATAAGACAAGATATTTCAGCTTTAATTTCCAGATTAAACATTCTGTAAGTTAAACTACTTACAGAATGCAGCCTTGTTTGTAAGGGAACAGTACGTTAGATTTTATAATTACATTTAAAAGAATAATAGTTCATATTTTCCTTCTTCTTTAGATGTTTTGACCACTGTAACTACTGTACTGACTGTACTACAACACATCCACTTATTTATCGCACACCTGCTCACTTGAGGTCAAGTGTTTTTCCAAAAACAAACACAGGACACGAGGGCAGCATCAGACCCTGTACTGGTGTCAGTTCAGTGCATCCCATAATATAAGTGTTTATTCAGGGCAGACAGTTAACCAATCATGTTCAACACACATGATAAAAACAACATGTATGACGCAGTTTGAACACCAATGGAAGCGCTGCATTGTGGGTGGACGGGACTATAAATGCGGCAGATTTTCCCGCGTCTCGGTCTTTGCGCTCCTGTTCAACGCGTCACTTCCGGTCGGAGTGTGTGGCTCGCGGTGAGTAGGACCATGTGCTCATGTTTGTGTGTGTGTGCGCGCGTGCAGAGCGGCCGGGCTGCCGGGCTCAAGGTGCGCTGTCTCCTCGGTTTGCGGCGGTAAGAGTCCGCGCCCTCTGCGTCAGACTGGTGCGTCACGGCTAACACCTGCGTGGTTAGCAGCGCTGTGTGCGTGTGTGTGCGTGTGCGCGTGTGCGCGCGTCATACTCGTGCGTTTGTGGTTGTGTTTAAAACTATTGTTTTAGCTCCGTACTTTTGCAGTTTTTTAGATAAATGTTGTTCCACCTGGCTGATGAAACTGTGACCTGGATGACGTCACGATCAGCTGTCCCCTGCTGCTTTGTCTCGAGGTGATTTAGTTCCGTGTTCCAGGGCCGCTGCTGTGGCTCTCGTGGGCCTGTAGTGGGTCCCTGTTTCCTGCGCTGGTCTCTTAGTTTAGGTTTATTTCGATTTTGTTTATTAATTTGATTGTTATTCTGCCTTCCTCTTTTGTTTTTGATTTCTGAGATTTATTTTGGTTATTTAGGTTTAATTAACTTCTGTATTATATAAATGTTTAGAGCTTATTCTGGGCTATTATACATAGTTTAGTCTTTGGAGTATAATTTGCCCAGTCTTAATTCTTTGGTTCGTTGTGTTTGATTCATTTGTGGTTATTAATTTATTTATGTATTTGAGTTATTTGTTGTATTTTCTTTGTTGTTATTTTGGGAAATATATATTTAGTTTAGTTTGAATATAATTTGCCCCGTGTTTATTATAATCCTGAGTTTGTTTTGTGTGTCTGATGGTGGTGCTGGTGACGTGTGCGTGTGTGTGTGTGCGTGTGTGCACGCGCAGAGGTGGCGTTGTCAGTAACCGGTAGGCTGCGAGCGTGACCTCGTATTTAACGTTAACAATATTCCGTCTCTTAGTTTATTTTCCTTGTAACTCTCGTCACAATCAGGACGAACGAGAAAACATTTAGTCACAATCAGATGTTCACATCTCCCTGCATTTACTCTTTATCACTTTAAAGTGTTAGAAAGTAAAGTTTGATTGTTTTCTCGCAGTAATTCCATCTGGATTTGACTAATTATCAACATGTTCATGGATAGGATGGAGAAAGCCCTGGATGTTGTTGCTCTGAGTGAGTGACTGAGTGTGTGTGAATGAGTGAATGGCAACACTGTACTGTAGTGCTGGGAGTGGTCATCTGCATACGTCATCCAGATTATTAATCTGATGGGTTGAAGGTCTATTCAACTGTGTACAGAGACATTTACTATCTCCGTTGGTCAAATCAGGAGAAAACAGGACGTGACGACAGGTGATGAGTTTTCCACGCTCACACTCAGATTGAGATACAGTAATAATATAAAGTAAATACTATAGTCAGACATTAGCCGGGCTAATTAGCAGGCTAATTAACAACATTAGCAGCAGGAGCAGAAATCCAAAGCCTGACCGGCCTCTCTATGAACACTATAAATAGACTTGGCACTGACCGACAAATCAAATCATTATCTCAAGGCACTTTACATAGTAAAGCAAGAATAAATGAGCAAGAAAAATCTGTGGCAGAATCAGCCTGAAAGATGAAGTGCAACACGCGTTCCTGTTTAAAGGTTTAAGTGAAGACTCAGTGACAGACAACAGAAAAACAAGTGGGAACGATCACCAACTCTAACAAATAACATAGAAAACTCAACAGCCGTTCATAACCCGTCACCGGCCTATTTGTGCCCCTGTCGGCCAGCTCTTTACCCCCCCGACGACAGCGTGAGAGTCGATGAGCATCACAGCAGTTTCACCAGTCGAGCCCAGCGGGCGAACGCTTTCTCTGTGATGGTGGAAATGTGAGTGAGCGGCGAGAAAGCCTTTGTGTCACCTCAGAATCACCTGAAGGTATTCACAGAGTCCACCCTGTTGTTTACCACCCTCCTCTTTCCAGTCTTGGGTTGTTGTTGTAGGAAATGCCAGCGGTTTGATACACAACAGCAGGAGGCACGAGTCCCCACAGAGAGGCTCTTTAATGCCACGCTGTAACATTACATCCAGGTTACGCGCCGCTCTCTGCGTCAGTCTGACAGAAATAAACTGAAATAAACTGAAATAAACAGATGAATGTTGCTAGTGAAGGTAACAAAGTTGTACCAACATCACAAATGACTTGTTGTAACTCCATGACCAGTCAGTCGTGGCACGGTTTTCTTTGTAGATGCATCACTTTTGGTTGTTCCGGCGGCTGAGTCATGATCCAGGAAAGTCGCCTGGCTGCCAGATGAAGTCGCTGCTGTTGGACGCCTTTTTTCCATGTCTGTGGTGCTACAGTCACTCACCGCTCCAAGCATCAACACCACACGCTACAAATCAGGTCCAATTCCAGGCAGCTGTAGAGTTTTAATGTAAAAGTTTACATGCATACAGACATTTGGCAGCCACAACAGAGAATGAAGAGCTCCAGGAGAGATGATTTAAGGTGTCTTTAAGTTCATTTACGGCCCCGTGTCAGGGACTTTGTTCTGCCTCCAGATTATGATTTGAGGAGAAAGACAAGGAGGCGGAGAAGTGACAGCGTGTGTGTGTGTGTGTGAGCGAGCATGAAGAACATCACTCTGAGGCTCTGGCATGTCAGTAACGCCGTGTATGCATACAAATACATACAGTATTCAACAAGCATGTATTTAGATGAGAGTGGGAGGACACGAGGGACGGGGCAAGATGGAGGCAGGTGATCTGCTGTGGTCACGCCAGAGGAAGAAGCTGAGGGACGAAGGAGAAGACTTTCGATTAGATTAGATTGTTTTAGATTAAATTAGATTAGCCCTGATTGAAATTCACTTGTTACAGCAGCAGAGATGGAAGCAAAAGGAACGACAACAGATAATAATGTCTTCCTGCATATATCTGTTTTATATTACTAACATTCATAAACAATGAAACATGTTTACATATATTACCCTGCACACTTTATCATAATATTACACTTGTGTTATTAGTTGAGATTGTAAGCAGAGCAGGATACAGGAAGTGAGACGGGATTATTGCTGATTATGTGATGAACGAGATATTTGTAGTGTAGTCTATTTTAGACGGTGTTAGTGTTCCACGGTGCTGGTGTTATACAGTCTAATGGCAGCAATGAATGACTCCCTCCGTCTGAAAGAGCTGCTTAAAGCTGCGTCGTCGTAGTGTCGTCGGCACGGACTGTGTTCAGCAAACCTAATCCATCATTTGTGGACATGTGAATAACACACACACACAGTGACACTTGGCTGATCAAACTTTGGCGGATCATGACGGAGACTGTGTTCCAGCTGATGTCATCTCCTAATTTAGTGCATAACCCTGAAAAAGCACAGAAGGCTGTGGGAGTTTTCAAGCACACAATGAGCGTTTGGTCCTTCAGCTGCTCCTCTCACACAAACGTTCTGCAGGAAGAATTCATCTGTCTTTATTATTACCATAAGCAAGAACAACAAGAACAACAAGAAAGACATGTGGTTGTAATGTCTATGGAGACCACACTCACAGCAAAGCTTCATCTCGATTTGCAGCCAACAAGACTTCATACTGTCAAACATGTGACTGAGGCCACAGAGTGAAGGTGCTGCAGATGTGTTGATTCTCATACGCGTCGTTAACCTCCTGAATTTATTACATATTGATGTATCAGTGAGAGAAAGAATAAATAAATAGTGATGTGTCACCTCATCGACTGTGTGAGACGATGAGGAGAGAAGATCGTTAGGCGTTCGCTCATAATGATGCAGCACATTAAAGCTGCAGTGTGTAACTTTTGATGCTCTTTCATGTTGACATTGTGTCTCAGTTTGGCGTTCATGAACACTGACATCATTTGTATTGTTTGTATTTGACATTACTAGTATTTGCAATACTCTCAAACCTGACTGAGGGAGTGTTTGAGTGAATACAGCAGCAGCGCAGGTTGTCCTGTTAAGTTGTTAAAAAAATGGGAATTTGTTTGTTTGTTTGTTTGTTTGTTTGTTTCCTGTCATCTCACTGTATTAGCTCAATGTTGCTCTTGTCTATTATGACAGAACACATCACTTTGTGTGTGTGTGTGTGTGTGTGTGTGTGTCACCCAACGACAGTTGCATATCAATATACAGCTCTGGTTTATTCTGTAAACTTATGTTTTTCCCCTTTTCCAGTATTCAATGACTGTTTTATTTTGTCTGATTAGACATATGAAAATACATATTTAGCATGTTACATCAAATAAAATAATCAAGTCTTCCCAATACAGCAGAACAAACATTTCCCTTCATTCCCACAATCCACACAGTTAATGGTATACAGCGTTGCATTGTAAACGCAGTTTCTATATGTATGTATGTGTGTATGTATGTATGTGTGTATATATATATGTATGTGTATATATATATGTATGTGTATGTATATGTATGTATATATGTATGTATGTATATGTATGTATATATATGTATGTATGTATGTGTATATATATGTATGTGTATATATGTATATATATGTGTGTATATATGTATGTATATATGTGTATATATATGTGTGTATATATGCATGTATATATGTATATATATATATATGTGTATATATGTGTATATATGTGTGTGTATGTGTATATGTGTATATATGTGTGTGTATATATGTACATGTGTATGTATATATATGTGTATATATGTGTGTATATATGTATATATGTGTGTATATATGTATATGTGTGTGTATATATATATGTGTGTATATGTATATGTGTATATATATATATATATATGTATATATATGTGTGTGTATGCAATTTCAAAATAAAACACACACAGACACAAACTGGTGACACTGGTGAGGAGAGAGCTGTCGACATGTGGAGCGCACACACACACACACACACACACACACACACGTGCACACAATAGTTGAATTACTTTACACTTGAGGACCTTTTATCAGCTGCATTAATGTCATTTATTTCATTTTTATAGCAGACCCTGAACTAAGGCACCTTTACTTTGCTCAGTGCTGTTTTATAACACAGTACCTTGCACTTGACGTCCATGTGTATGCGACTGTCCTGTCAAATGGCAAGCATGTGCACATTGACCTATTTGCATGTGTCATAAACAACAGAAAATGTGACATTAGTTGTGTAACAACAATCAGACTATGTTTATATAACTCTTTTCATTCCAACATAACTTAATACTAACAAGCTGAACGGAGGAATATTGCCACATCAGCAGAGTGAGACAGAAATGAATTGAATAACTCAATCTCCAGCTGGAGCTTGTGTACAGGGACAAGGGCAGTTGTCCAATTACACAGCATTGTCAAGCTACAACTGAAGCTTGACTCGACTGTGCATGGAAACCACTGACTATACTCTCCTGATTTAACCATGCGGCACACGCAGAACGTCACAAACGCACGCAAAGACAAAAACACTCGCTCAAAATGAATATATTCAGAGCAACTGACAGCTGCCCACACACTGGCTTCAAACAAGCACACACACACACACACACACACACTTTAGGAGAGTGAGAGTGAGAGTGAAGTAAGGAGGTGGAGATGTAGTCACACCAACCAACTAAAAACACACGACAGCAGCACACAATATGTACTGATGACAAACACCAAATATCAAGCTGAGGAGCTGTGGGCTACAGACGCAGACGACTGTCTCCACTGGACACAAACTAACACGACCAGAACATCCACACATGTGCTGCAGGGACAGAGACAGAGACAGAGATTCACTCTGTCAGGGACCAAACATGAACACACACACACACACACATGCATACAAATCCATCTCAAATAGATTCACATCTTACTCTGAGTCTTATTGACAAGATCCTCAAGACACACACACACACACACACACACAGGTAGCACCTCAGTGCCAAAATAGCAATTACCCGTCCTGTGCTGTGAGATAGGAGCTGCTGGACCCTGGAGCAGCTGCCTGGCATCAGTGATTTAAATATCCCATTGCAGCATCTCTATCCAATTTGGGGAAGAATGGCATTATGTATATAAGTATGTATGTGTGTGTGTTTGTGTGTTTGTGTGTCTGAGGTTTATTTGCATATAGAAATGAAGGGAAGTGTGTGTGTGTGTGTGTGCAGTGTGAATACAGACAGGCAGAGATACAGATGTTATGGTGATGGAGATCATTTTACACAAATATCTATACGTTTCAAATAGAAATGGGTCGAATCATCGAGAGAGAAACACATTGTGAGAAAGTGCATCTCGAAGTATCTTTATTTAAAGTGACAGTTCAGTTTTTGTGTGCGTGTGGTTGTGTACGTGTGTGTTTCTCTCTGTAAGTTAGTGCGTATCCAGTCACTTTCCTGTTGCTCTTTACGTCACAGAACAGTGAACGTGAGATGGATTGTGCTGTGGCTCCGCATGTTTTGTACCTGCTGTACGTTAATCATGATACAAATTACATCAAGCGTGGCTCTGGAGGTTGAGGCTGTGTATGATTTCCTGCAACAGTTCTGCAGATTCTACGTCGTCTTCTTCTACTTTCACGTCAAAGACTGATGATGATGATGATGATGGCACAGGAGTGATCGGACTCGATTTTAGTCAGACGTACGTGTTTACATGACATTATTGTCTTAGTTTGACTAAAAGTAGACTTTTAACATGCAGGTAAACTCAGTGACT
This sequence comes from Solea senegalensis, assembly GCF_019176455.1. NCBI lineage: Eukaryota > Metazoa > Chordata > Actinopteri > Pleuronectiformes > Soleidae > Solea > Solea senegalensis. The sequence continues at coordinate 631,219 of NC_058028.1, read as the reverse complement.
GTGACGATGACACAATACTCTGCACCACTGGTCCAAAAAACTGTTTATTTGTGGGTTGGCTTGTTTTTTTTTTAGATTATTAATACTAATACAACTACAACTACTAATGATGATGATAATAATAATAATGATAATAATAATGATAGCATCAGGTTTAATTTGCATTCCCTCCCAGATCAAATGACTCTGAGATGCACATCTATTTTTGCCAGTCATGTGACTTTTCCACCACAAAGCTACGACATCCTCCATCCGTTAGCATAGTCGTTAGCATTATAATGTTTGTGGTGATCGTTACTTTTTAAAACTTGAGACAGTGACCTGATACAGAGACAACACTGTAGCTACAGGGCCTGCTATTTTGTTCTTTAAATAAGTCCATCCGATGACTTGATGAATGAATGAATGATACTGAGCACAATTCATGTGCAGGTGTGAGAACAATGGGAATCATATGTTAATGACCTTTTTCAGCAGCTTCACTCAGGTTTAAAAATGCACCTGTTGATTTGAGTTTTAAAGAGGCTTGAATTATTCTAACAACCCATTCTAATCCATTATGTCATAGTATACTTACTATCTACCAGAAAACCAATGGATACTACATTGGATACATTGAGTATAAATGACACTGGTGTGGTGGTGAATCAAGCTGACAACACAAAGTATCCATGCTTTAAGCATAGACACACAGTAGCACTGGATTCAGGCTACACTTGAATCACATTCCCAGCAGCTTCCACACTTGTGTCACATGGACACAAAGTAAACAGTAGCTGGCAAAGTCTCCTGTCTGTCTGCTCTGACATCTGTGTGATAAAGTGATATGTGAGCCTTGACCTCACGACCTCTCTCACCTCACCACCATTTAACTGGTGATGTCACAGAGACACACACACACATTAAAATGAGACAAATGAGTTGTTGGTTTAAATATGTTTAAATATGTTTAAATATACATATATATTCAAATGACATACATTTACCAAAGAAGACAGAAGTGGCCCAGCAGCCACTGAATCCACGTGAGCTTTCCTTTATTTGGTGTAGGAGATCAAGTGGATTACAAACCTCGGCTCTCGGTCTTTTCCAGCTTGTTGTTGTTGTTGTTGTTGTTGTTGTTGTTGTTGTTGTTGTGGTGGTTGATTATCTGCGCGGGTGTGAGCCTCATACAACCACACGTTCTCTTACATCCTGGCTTATGTGTGCATCATTACAAAAGCCCAACAGAGGGACATCAGCACAGTACCACACAGTCCTGCAGTGAGCGGGGACTCTGTTAAACCACTTCAGCCACACTCAACCCACTTACAGCTAATAGCTGGTGGGCTTCTGTTAGCCCTCTCCACTATAGGTTCAGATATACCTACATGGAGAGGAATCCCCTGTGTCCCCCTTGCAACCTGACCTATGCAATAACCCCCCCTCCGTCCTCCTCTCCAGTTCCCCCTCAAAGGTTGCAGGTAAATGGAGTAATCTCCTGGCCCATCGCCCCCTCTCTCTGGATGGATGAAACTGGAACCCCCCCAGCACAACTCTTAGACCCCCGTCTTGCCCACTCCCAACAAGGCCTACCTATTTCTCTCCCTCTCTCTCTCCTTCTCCTCCTATCTAATCACAGTCCATTAGCCGCCCCATTAAAATTCTTTTGTCCAATTTGGAAGGAATGTTACCCCTGTGGAAAAACAGAATGAAGCCACAATAGAGCCTTTTCAGATCACGCTCGACTTTTATTACTGTGAGTCGCTGAGTGCCACCCACCACCAGGCCCCCGTCCTGCCCATCCCCCGTGTGTGTGTGTGTGTGTGTGTGTGTGTGTGGGTGAGAGAGAGAGAGAGAGAGAGAGGTTTGTCCATTGATACATCGTACACAAAACCTGCTGGTTGCACATTCTCTCTACCTGGTCATTACCAGTCATAATATGAGCTACATGGTCGTCGATGGTGCTTGGTTACTCACCATTTCTTACTGTGACAAACTCACAAATATCACCATCGAATCACTTCAGAGCTTGGCTGTTTTTAACATCTGATAAAAGAAATTCAACTATTAGAACTTTTGTAAAGGTAAATGTAAATAAATGATTTTACTGAGTGAAGTTTTCAAGTTCAAGTTGTGGCATTCCACACTTCAAACCGATATTTCCGATATAAAAGCCCACACTACTCTGATGCTAAACTACATTATATATATATATATATATATATATATATATATATATATATATATATATATATATATATATATATATATACACGTGTATAAATAATATTGTTTTGGTACAGTACTGTACAATTTGGAATGGTAAAGCCTTGGGTCAGGCTTGTGTTTCGGGGAAGGTTGGGAAAGGAGTGATGCATTTCTGTTGCCTGATCAGCTGACTGTTGTGGGTGGAGTCAGTCTAACTGTACTCTGATACCCCAAGAGAAAGTTGCCAAAGAATGGAACAGTTGGGGCGGGTTGTTTTGGTGTTATTCCTAATGGAAACACACATTATGTGTCGCATACTGTACCATTCCACTCAGTGGAAACACAGCTTCAGACTCTTTATTTTGTCCAGTTTTTGTTTGTCTGTCTGTTTCACACTAAACATACATGTGTTCCTTCAGAGGTCTCTGGGCTTCTGTCAGGTTGCAGGATCCTCAGAGGAAAACCCTCACGTCATAATTAAAACACAAAAGAGTGTTCAGCTGCAACTGGAACATTGTCGCTCACTGTTTAAATGGATTAAACCTCATCATTTCATGCTGGAGAGGCTGCACACGAGACTGCCAAAAAAAGTAGCAGGTCATGTGACCAGTGAGTGAATGCAGATTGTATGTATTGTCATTACAAGAGACCAGTGAGAAAGAGGTTCAAAGGCACTACGCTTTTTGAGCACAACCACAAACGTATAGACTAAAGAATTCTAATCACAAGACAAAGGCTTTCCTGTTAAATTCCTTTGAGCGATGCTTTGGCCTGAGAACATCGTTGCATCGCTCATGTTTGAAGGAGCCTTTGAAATGGAACTGCGTCGATGCTCCACTGTGATGTAATCAGTCTTCAAATATAAAAACCTGAAGGATGCTCTTCTGAGCCCCTCTGCGGTGCAACCGAAAAGCTTCGAAGGTCACACACACCTGAAATTTGCAGAGTCATTGGAAGATTCCAGGCAGCATTTATTCAGACTTAAGGCAATACATGTTTTTTTTAAGACATTTCTTAAGGTTAAGGTTTGAAGAACGAGGCCAGTAAGATAGAAAAATGATGATAACGAGTGGGTGGATGAGAGCAACTGAGCATCAGAGATAAACATAGCATGGGTTACATTTGCTCATCAGAGAAGACACAACAACAGTAAAGACGACCTTACTCTCCTTTAGAGACAGACTTCTCGTCTTCACCTCTGCACTCTTCTTTGACAACAGTCATTCAAATACCACACACTTGTGCCAAGAACACATAGTGATTGTGTGCTGTCTCATCTCATGACAACAAAGCTTTACGAGCGCGTGATTATCCCAGCTGTTCCTCAGAGAAGACCTCAGGTCAGGTTTCTCTGAGGAAAAACTGAATTCTAATTATGTTACGTAAGTTACTAAATCAAACAGATAATGTGATTGAGACGATGCATTTGGATGTTTGGCAGATGCACCACAGCTGCCTCCTCTGCATCAACCTGGGAATCATAGCAAACAAAAACATGGTGACATTCAGGCCAGTTCATGTTTTTTATGCTCGGTCACATTAAAGAATGAAAGTTTTTAAGTTTAAGTTCATGGATGGTAGAAAGACACAGAATGGTGCACATGGCATCAACAACTATGCATCAGTTAAAACAGAAATCACATGATTCAGGGGTGAGCAACGTTTCTTTTTCCACAATGAAATGTTTGGTCTGTATTTGCATTTATGCAGATGTTTTTGCTTTGTATCAGACTGACTAAAAAACAACAATTTAGATTCTTGGTTAAAAACATTCTAAGGCAAATATCACATTTCACTAATATCACAGTCAATATTGTTTGTGAGGACGGTTGTGGGCCAGATGAAACTGAACTGTGGGCCGGATGTTACCCGTGTGCATAATACTAAGGAAAGGAAAAAGGGGCGTGTCTAATATAATGTGTATAATGGACGTATAATGGGACAAAGACAGTGTAACTGCACTGAATGTGAGTTTGGATATTGGCCTCAGTAACATTGTTAGTGACTTATGACCTTTAACATCGTTTCTTCAAATAAAATCTATCTTTATCACGTCCTTTAACAAATGACTGCCTTGTACTGTTGGACTTCATTTCCTGCTGAAATGATGTCACATGATGTTACGTGAGCGTCTTGTTTCAATTGACTGTTTGTTTAAAGACACATTGTCCCCTTGATCCTTGAGTGTTCTGTGAGATTAACCCAGCGGATCGTGGGAGACATTTAAGTGGACGAGAGTGTGATCCAACAAGTGTGCCCAACTGGCTAACGCACACACACACACACACACACACACACACACACGCATACACACACACACACACACACACACTTAATCTCAGGCTTATCTGTCAGCATTCTGGGACACAGGCTGCAGACGACAGGCAGGTATGACAGGCCAAGACATGCTGATAAGAGATATGACTGGCTTTTGACAGATGGTGTGAGTGTGACTGTGTGTGTGTGTGAGTGTGACTGTGTGTGTGTGTGTGTGTGTGTGTGTGTTTAAAATAACAGTCTTGTTTATGGTGGCATGTCTTCCTTACGATGACACACATTATGTCCCTGTAATGTAAATGATTAAATTTCCTGGTGAAGACATATTTCTAGGTTAAGATATGTTTAGGTTCAAGTCCGGGTGAGATAGATAGTTCAGGTTTGTATTAGTGTAGTTAACAGAGGAACTAAAAGATAAGTCAGTCACTACGTTTACATGTGGAGGAGAAATTTGATTGATTATTGATTGATTGGTCGTGTATGTCTGACTCCACCTCCATACGTATCTTTCTCTAGACCAGTGCTATTTAGAAATGATGATGAAAAACATTTACATGCGATAGATCATGCTGTGTTTCTGTATGTTTGTACCTGTAGCTGAACATGCTAATCCTGACTGAAGTTAAATGGAGCATGTGGTTTCCTTAAGACAAAGTGAAGTATATGAACTAAGAAGAACACATTAACACAACTAATGTTTAATACTTAAACATATTAAAAATTTACATTAATAAGTAAACATGAGACAAGAGGATCTCTTGGACACATGACAAGTCAGACCATACGTTGTACAATAGGCATCCTGTATAGGACAAGTAGCTTGAGGGTCTGTCTTGGATATGGTTAGTTAGGAAATATAGATGTCTCTTGTTTGATTAAATGGTGATATTGTCCAAGGTAAAGATCATGGGACAGTATGGCATATCTGGACCCAACTTGTTTTCCAAGTTGTTGTATTATGGAAACAGGAGAAAGGCGGGTGTCGAAACATGTGATGCCTGCAAATAGGAGTGTTAGAGAATCTATATAGTGTTGGTTTTGCTTTTCTGAGGCAGAATTGTTCGGAGATTCGGCAGGAGCACATTCTCCCAAGCTGCTGTGGCAGCTTGGTTCTGACGCCTGACTTGTAACTAAATAAAATCCCTTTGTTCAGTACAAGTCCTGTGTCAGCGAGGTCTTTTTCTGCATCATCAACTCATCACCTATCGTTCAGAAGAAGAAGGAAGCCTGACAAAAACGACATTTTGGCGTCACGAACGGGGGGGTATTTTTGTTCCTGGTCAGCGGCGCCAGCGGCCTCTTTCGGTGGTCCCACTCTCGCTCCCAGCCGGCGTTTAAAGGTGAGTGTTTTTCTCACATTGGGAGCCGGTGAGGGTTTGTTGATTTGGCTGTTGGTTTGCGGTGGTCCTGTGGGCACGCTGTAAAGAATCATTTGTGTGGGGAAAGGCTGCGATGTGTTGATGGTGCAGAGGCCTCATCTAAATTTGTTTTTATTTATGGATATAAATAAAAAGTGGGGGAGTAAGGTCCCCTCTAAGAAGTGTTAACATAATAAAGGCCTAAACATGACATGTTAAGAGAATTCATAATAATGGATTAAACATGACATGATAAGAGAATTAAGAATTTACAAGATGTAAAGAAAGGACTTAGAAATCATGAATATAAAATTAGGCTAGTAGATCGGGACAAGTGATCAAACGATTAACAAAAACAGTGTTGAATATGCGGTGCCAGATTTCGAAAGGAACTGTAAGTCATGGTATTCATCGACTATGTGAAAGTTTGAGCTAATGAGTAACAAAACAGTAAGTTGAGTATGCGGTGCCAGATTTCGAAAGAAACTGTAAGTCATGGTACTCATCTACTTTGTGAAAATTGAGCGTAAATTCGGTAGGGACAATCTAAACGGTAGGGAACACTAAACGGTAGGGAAAAGGAAAAAACCTGTGCACAGGTGTATTTAGAGGACAAAAGGAAAAGCCCATGCATGGGTTTATTTAACCAAAGAAGTGAAACTGCAGATAGTGATAAATAGCGTGGTCCGCATGATGTGTAGTATAGTGAGTAACGTGGGAGCCAGGCTAAATGGCCATGTGTGGGAAGAACAGTACCTGCATGTGTGAATTAGATGGCAGCGTGAAAATTAATTTTGTGAAACGGCTAGATAATCGATAAAAGGCTGGTTAGGTTAGAAAATTCGGTAGGGATAGTCTTAGTTATCGGATCCGACCAGCAGACAAATTTGGTAGGGACAAAGATGAATAAATGTTAGTTAATCCACCAGGTCAGGCAACGAAATTCGGTAGGCAAAGGCGGACACGCTGTAGCAATCATTAAAGCCATGACAGGTAACGAAATTCGGTAGGGAAACCGGTATATAAATGGATCGATCGTAGAGGACTGCGCGCAGAGGAAGAGAAGAAGAGAAAACGCTTTACAAAGATAAAAGAGAAAGTGTTAAAATTAAGATTAAAATCGAAATTCAAAAAATCGAGATTGGGTAAAATTAAAATTTGGACTAAGTGTTGTCTTGTGTTAGTTTGTGTTGTTCTGTGATGCATTACTTTGTGTGCCATGGCTCTGTGTTGTTTTATGTGTGTGTGGACATAAGCTCGTCAGAGTTTGTGTGAGGAGGAAAAGCTATTTTTGACATGTAGTCATTGGAGCCAGAAAGGCTGCTGAGGGGGAGATGGTCATTTAAAAGTGACGAACAAATACTAACATTTTAGATTTGTTGGTTAAAGTGAATTAATTTTTAAGCTAAATTTGTCTTAGAGTACAGTTTGACTAGCAGACATTATACATTGAATATTTGGAAAAGAAAAAAGACAGGGAGACATCTATAATCCAGATAAAGAATAGGGAAAATATATCAAGGATGATATTAATGATAAATGTGATAAAAGTAATAACAAAGGAGATAGCTTATTTAATTTAGGGAACTCTAAGAAGAAGAGATAATGCATTTATGATAAAAAGATAAACCATGTTTGGAGCATTATCTCATTTAAATGCCTGATCTGCTGTAGACAGCTGATATGTAGAGAAAAAGGGTGTAGTAGTTTGCATACAATTGCATGAGACACATTAGGTGTGGATGACCCTTGAAGAGTTAGAAGAGGAGAGACTTATATAAACAAAGGAAAATAAGTTAGTTAGTAAGTCAGAGCTTTTATTTTAGTTTAAGTTATTATATCGTGGGTTAGGTTATAACTAATGATATAATTGGATTAAGAAAAAGTGAACAGCAGGTTCTAAGAGTTGATTCATGGTGGTAAAAGAGCACAGTTGCTCTGGTGTGGAGAGCTGAATCTTTTACAGGCTAGATTCACACACACACGCATTGTCAAATTAGTCAGGAAAATTTAAGAAATAAGCGGGAACTAAAAGAATAGGTTTGATTAGTATGTTTTGAAATAAAATAAAAAATTCGATAGATAAATAAATGACTACAGGAAAACAACAGTACTAATAAATGAACGCATTTATTAAAGTGAATAATGGTAATTGGGTGTTTTGTAACCAAAATTACCTATCAACACACAAATTATTCATAATTATTCAATTAGGCTAAACAGAAAGGTTCTGATCAAGAGGAGGAGGAGCCTGCTTTTCTGAAAAAGCCAAGCCGAGAGATTTTATTCTTTGAAAAAGCAGGATTTCCTGTCACTGTGAAATCTTAATTTGTTCCTGTATATGGCTGTGTAATAATGCATGAGATAGTCAATGCGTTTATGTGAATTGTTGATGACGAAGTGTCCCTGATCAAGACACTAAGTCCTTGGCAACTCCCAAAAATGGTTAGTTTGTTCTAAGTGGTTGTATGTTTTATTGGAGTATGAATGTGAAAGAATGAATGGGCTATTGTTTGTTTGAGCGATTCAAGAAGTGCTTTCAACAGCCCCAGCTGATAAATTATACGAAGCGCTTTTGGACTCTGTTATCGTCTGTGAGATGATGGGTACATGTATGTGAATGGTTTATTACATGAACGGTGAAATCTGCTCTAGAACACACCTCCCTGGAGCAAACAGAGGGGAAATACATGGGAAATCATGTATTTAAGCTGAATATGTTTCATTAGAAATGTTTTTTATCTCATAATAGGAGGAGAAGAGTGTGCTGTGTGGATGTGGTTGACGTGATGAGAACATTACTGAAGTGGTCATTAACTAACACATAAATCTGTAACATGTATATTCTAGTCACTATAGGGCTGAAATAATCTGGGTGATCAGTAATCATTTGTGTCTCCATAGACTTCTTTAAAAGTGTAATTGACTGTATGAAGCAACATTTTGACACATGAATTAGGTTCAGGAGATATCAGAGGTAATAAGGAGAGACATAGGACGCTGTGTTCTCTTCAGGGATCCCATGGCAGAGAAGAAATGGGGGACGCTCTGTCTCTTCTCGGGCCTTAAGTAAACACAATCACTGCCCAAATTGAATGTCTCCTGAAAACATACAAACATACATACATTTAATATAGGTATAGTGGACTGACCTACTAAAAACTGTGTAAACATAAGAGTCTGTTCTGTGTGTGTGTCTCTGTGTGTAATGTGAAGAGTGTTTGGAAGAGTATGTGTTTGTGCTGAAAGATGTCCAGAATGTGTTGCCAATCAAACTCATCTATGTTACAACTGAACCTTGCCATCTGAATTTCAATGTTTGAATGAAAAAGTACAAAGTCAAATGTGCTAATCTGGAAATGGTGTTCTGCTTCAAGGTGTTTATGATGGTGTTGACATTTATTATTTTTATTTGCAAAGTTAAGATACATACAATGGTAATTTACAACTGATTGGAATAACATTGAAAGATAAATTAATAGTGTCTCACTGTTTAGTGACTCAAGTTTTAGTGATGATGCAAATAGCAACTGGAAAATTAATGTAAAGTCACAATTTCTGTGATTTTGGGGCGTGGCCTGGAGCAGTGTTCTCCTCGCTGTCTGAGATAGAAATGAGACTGGAGAAGTCTGTGTGAAATAGGTGGGGCTATCTATGTTACCCTATCATCTTTTTCTCTGACATTCAGTCACCTCCCCCGGTTCCTCTGAGTAGGAGGAAACAGGATTAAAGCCACTGTATGTAGACTGCACACACACAATTCAAAAGTGGATAGTTACTAATAAGATTTGGCTAAAGAAATTTTAAATTTGGTAGATGAATTCAGATATTTAGGCTGTCTCTGAAGTTGATTGTATTTTGCTGTAGCATTAAAAGTGAAAAATATAATGAATAACTGTTCAAAGTAACAAATCTCAAGATTTATATATAAACAATATTGGAAAAATTAACAATGTATATGACATCAGACATTGGTGTGGGGAGTAAGCATCCTGACCTCATGAAAGGCATTCAAAAGATGTCAGTGAAATGGGAAAACAGAGATACAGGATTAGAATGCCTGGTCAAAAAGAAGAATGTTTGATTTAAATGGGTATGGGAACATGACAGTCTGAATTAGAGATCAGCAAACATAGGCCAAAAGTAGAAAACGACAAAAGAAAAGATGACTAGAATTAGTAATAATAGGTTTCTTCAAGACAGAGGGCCAACAATACAGAAGTTATATGAGAATAGTGCTGGATGTACAAAATAAATAAATAAATAAATAAATAAATAAATAAATAAAAATGAATAAATAAAAACAAAACGGAGAAAATCAGAAGAGCTTGTTGAAGACTGCAGGGCTGTATCAATCACTTATAGGGTTAATCGACATTAATGGAGATTTGATTTAAAGACAGAGCTAAAATCACCTTAACTTACTGATTGTCCTACATGCTATTCTGAAATAATAGATTGCTTCAACTCTAGAAGTGACAGGTCACAATGTTTGATTCCAAATTTTTGCAGTGAGGCTAAAAAGCCAAACACAGAAATGCTAAATTGCTATACAGCACGGGATGACACTTTACAGAGAAAGGCTAGGTAGATAGATAAATTAGGAAACTGCAGGCCGACAAACAGGGAAAGCTGCAGCAAGAAATTACATTCAAAGCCAGGATATGATCTAAAATATAGACCCAACATGCACTCACCATATAGACTTTATTCTGGTCAATATCCTATTTTGATTAAAGGCACTGAGGGTCGTAATGTATAACACACTTGACCTTGGGAGGCTGACGTCCAGACTGCCAGACATTCATGAAGGGGCTAGTGAGTGAATGAGAACATATGAGGAGAAAATAGTGAAAGAAAAGCTTGGCACTTTGAGACTCCAGGTCTTGGAACAGCAGCAGTGGAGAATCTACTGCATTCCAAATTCCGAAATGGATGGTGAATCCCAAGGCAGATGAAACTAAATTTGACGCTTATCAACAGATGATGTGGAGAACATTGCGGTATGAATCTCCCTCTACAACAGACCCAGAGGTGTTGAAAAGTGAACATATCCTTGAGATGGGAATTGAGACCATGACAAGAAAGCTGGCACAGATACAGCTTTTGGTGTTGAAAAGACCATGACAAGAAGAAGTTCCAGTGATGGACAGTGACGTTGACAAGGTCACTTACAGCGATGAACAATGACTTAAATGATGTTGCCACACCAGATGTGTGCTGTGGATGTGGTGAAACTGGACACATTGTGAGACATTGCACAAGTTCACAAGCTGACTCTGATTGTGTGGAACGTGGTTGTGGAGCTCAGCCTGATCAAGGTGAAGGTGTGAATTCAGTAAATTTAAATGGAGAATATTTTTACAAAGGGGGGAACTTTTGAAAAAGTGACGACCAAAATGCCAAATTTGGCTTCTGCCTAAAGTTCCATTAATCAACTGGGAAGAATTATGTTGTGAACAAGCTTATGTTTATTATCAGACTATTAGACAATCAAATGTGAACATTTATTGATTAAGGAAAGGGGTGAGTCAGCAATGAAGACTATAAACCAATGATAAAAGATTATTTGATCTCAAAAGAGCAATTGATTGAAGTGTTAACTCCCATTGTAGTAAGTATGTTGTTCCCCTGTGCGACACTATGTTTAAAGTAATAAGATGTTAGCAGATTGGAATTAAGTTCAATGTGACTTCTCATTGATTAATCTAGTTTAGGACTTGCAAAGTTATAGTATAACTGTGCGAGGGGGGAATAATGGAAATACATTTTTGCAACAGTTTTGGAACAATAAAATAAATTAAATGAAAGTTATAAGAATGAACTTGCATTTGAGATGATGAAAAAAAAAATCAGATACATTTGTAATTGAAATTTGTGCATGGAAAATTGTAATACATTTGTAAGCTTTGTATGAAAAGTAGTCTAATATTGCACGAGAATCTCATTCCTAGATCAATTTAGTTATGAACACTGTAGGCTTTAGAATCAATAAAACAATACATAGTGATAGTGCTGAATCGTTTTGGTCATTTGAATATAGTACCATCTGACAACCTTGGAGCAGAAAAAGCTGATGAAAAATGTTGTTGATTTGAATTGAATATTGGATTTTAACTGAATATTATTCAAACTAAATTTAATCTCTGAGTTGGGGATTAGGTAAATTGGATGCTCTAAATTGACTATAGGTGTGAGTATGAGAGTGAGTGGTTGTTTGTCTATATGTAACCCAGCGATGGACTGACTGTCCATGGTGTACCTATCGCCTATGTCAGCTCAGATTGGGACAGCATCTCTGAGATCCTCACGTGGAGGATGGAGCAGTGAAAATGGATGGATTGTTTCTGAATCAGTATTTGTGTTGACATGTATTAAATCTCCTAAAGGTAACTAAGAAACGAAACAACATGTGAAAGTATCTATCATATCATATTCAAAGTCAAGGTTTGGTTTAAGAGAAGTGATGCAATATTGACAACCAAGTTAAATGAAATGAGTACTAACACTACACTGAATTGAACGTATGTGGAGTCATTGCATGCTAATTCACACCAGAGCTAATGCTGCATGAAATGCTAACAGGTCGACCTATGCTAATATTGCTGCTGCATTGTTTTTAGCAAATAACCCACATTAGCTGACTGCCCTCCATAGTCTTGTCTGTAGGTCTGTTTTCTTTCAGAAAAGATGGTGGTTTCCTTGCTCGAGACAAGGAAGTTGAGTGACTCAAGCTGTCTGTGAACCCATGCGCCAGAAGGGGGTTCAAAGAGAAGTGGAGATGAGCCAGTGAAAGAAGAATCCTGTACTGTGATGAGACCAACATCATCAGCAATCCAGGCTAAAGAAGCATGCCATGGCGTCAATCGAACAAACTGGTTGGAATGTTCTTTTAGGGAACATCTTCAAGTACAAGGGAGCAACAGCTCAAAACAGCAGCAAAGGAAAGGATGGACTGTGGACCATGAAGAGGACAATAACGGGATACACTAATTCAATATGGACATTGCATTGTATTACATTGTATTAGGAGGCAACACTACTGAAGTTTGAAGTTCAAATAACACATGGAATGATATGATTGTGAATGGTTTACATACAGAAAAGTGTTTGTGATATAATCTCTGACATTGATATAGATGTTTGAAATCTTTTTCTTGTGCATCAATATTACTGTTTGATAACATCGATAGAGAAAATGTGAATTATCTGACCAATTGGCAAAGGATCATAAAATTAGATGGTAATTGTTAAAATTTTAATGGAGACTTCTTGTCCCAATTGGCTCAAGGATGGGAGTTTCTTCAATTTTATTTTTGGAAAAGGTCTCCTAGTCTTTTTCCCACCTTTTAGGAGGGGTGGTTTTTCTGATTGGGAGATAACAGCTGATCCTAGGTTCCCTTACACCTACACTTAAAGAGTATTTGTCTTAAAGAAGTGTGGCTGGATGGAGATCGACGGATGTGGCTAAGTGTAGCCGAATTTGATTTAAGTAAGATAGATGATTAGTTTACCTAGACTAAAATAGTTAAAATAATGTGCGAATATGACATCAAATAGAATATTACTCAATTAGCTGATCCTAAAATTGAAGTTTCAAACTGTTCCTCAAAGTTAGATAAAAGACTGAATGAAGGGAATTTTGTTGAAGCAAGCAGGCAAGCGTTATTATGTTAAAGCAACTAAGCAACATAGTTGTGTTAATTATTCTGCATTTTCGAGACTTTACGGAGTCTCGAAGGGGGGAATGAAGTATATGAACTAAGAAGAACACATTAACACAACTAATGTTTAATACTTAAACATATTAAAGATTTACATTAATAAGTAAACATGAGACAAGAGGATCTCTTGGACACATGACAAGTCAGACCATACGTTGTACAATAGGCATCCTGTATAGGACAAGAAGCTTGAGGGTCTGTCTTGGATATGGTTAGTTAGGAAATATAGATGTCTCTTGTTTGATTAAATGGTGATATTGTCCAAGGTAAAGATCATGGGACAGTATGGCATATCTGGACCCAACTTGTTTTCCAAGTTGTTGTATTATGGAAACAGGAGAAAGGCGGGTGTCGAAACATGTGATGCCTGCAAATAGGAGTGTTAGAGAATCTATATAGTGTTGGTTTTGCTTTTCTGAGGCAGAATTGTTCGGAGATTCGGCAGGAGCACATTCTCCCAAGCTGCTGTGGCAGCTTGGTTCTGACGCCTGACTTGTAACTAAATAAAATCCCTTTGTTCAGTACAAGTCCTGTGTCAGCGAGGTCTTTTTCTGCATCATCAACTCATCACCTATCGTTCAGAAGAAGAAGGAAGCCTGACAAAAACGACAAAAGCACTGCACTTTATACATCATCTCCTTGTACTCACGGGTCCAGCAGGAAGTTTGGTTCATGCTCAGAACACAAAGTCCATCTCAAGTCCATGTAAGTGCATAAATGAGTGCTGTCAGTGAAACACGTTATTAACGACGTCAATGTTTTTATCACGAGATTAACGTTCTTTTTCGTTACAACTAGTAACGTTAGATAAACTACAACAACACACCGGATCGAGCTAGACCAGAAACACAACAACAGGCGCGCTGCACACACACGTTTGGGCCACGTTTAGTTCTGAGTGGACGGCGAGCGCTGTGCGCCTCTCCGTCTTCAAGCGGGTTCTCCGTATCCAACGCAGCCTGGATCATTTCATCCAAGTCATGATGTCTGCAGTGTTACCAACCAACCACGCTCAGACCCCCGGACTGTAGTAAGGAGACCGCCGAAGACCGCTAGCTCCTTTAGCTCGGATTAGCTCGTTACACTTTATTCACACACTGCAGGCTGATACACAGCCTCTCTTATTATTGTTATTATTATTATCACAATAAGAGCAATAAGTCACAATATGCAGGTGACAGAGATATTGTCTCAATAAAAAACATCTACACAAAGAAAGCAGATCCACTTTTCTATAATTCAACAATAGTTTTTGTTTCTCATGTGGCCCCTTGGGGAAAATGATTGCCCGCCCCTGGACTAACGTGTTTACGTGACACTATTGTCTTAGTCTGACTTTTAACATGCATGTAAATGCACTGCATGTTGACTGTGCCTGAGACAACACTCACTTTCAGTGAAAACTTAACCAAAGGCTCAGATAATAACATGCATGTTACCATAAGTCTGTGACACCTTGACAACATGTTTGATGCATCGTCGCGCCGTCAGTCAGCTCTTTCCACGTGGAAACTGACCTTTGCAAACAACTCACTTTCCTGCACCAAAAATCCAAAGAGAACATTTGGAGAGATAGTTTGATATGTTTGTGTCACTTAGGTAAATCTGAATCTGAGGATTTCAAACGCCAACATCCCAAAACTTACTGATTGAGGCAGTAGAGTGTGCTGTGGGTTTAAATCACTGATTTTCTCTATGCGCTTTGGTAAGAGGAGAGAATACGACTTTTAAACCACAAAATAAACATAAACTGGTTTAGATTTCACAAAGTATGTCTTCTATTCAGTGGCTGAAATCCTGCAGCCATGTGTTCAGGGTTCAGTCGATGGCGAGACAATGAGAAAATGAACATGCGCTCATAAGTCAACACAGTGTATGTTGGCAGGTGTTTGAATGTGTGCATGAGTGTGTTTCTCTGTGTCACTTTGTACTGCTCAAGGGTGTGAGGCTTCCATTACACCTTCCACGGGGTAATTACCAAAATGAGGCCATCACACTCAGGTGGGGGCTTTCCATTACCCTTACATGTAACAAAAGTCTGTGTGTGTGTGTGTGTGTGAGAGATCCTATCATAGCTGCTGTGAATGTGTGTTTTTATTACTAATGCTTCAGATGTTTTGCTGTTTGTCCATTAACATGACTCTTAAAAAGTGATTATTATAACAGGTATTGTATTAAGTGGATTAGGTAATACCTTCGATGTCACTGCGTGTGTGTGTGTGTGTGTGCACATGTGAGAATGAGCAGCTACGATACAGCAGTTTGAATAACCCCTGTGTGGTGTGAGTGGGTGGGAAAGGTGAAAAACAGGGGAGACAGAGAGGCTGACAGTGAGAAAAAGTCTCAGTGTGTGTGTGTGTGTGTGTGTGTGTGTGTGTGTGTGTGTCCTATTATACTGTAAGCCTAGATGTAATCCAGAACAGGAAGCAGGGCAGGGCGTTACAGTAGGTGTTAAAGCTCCACAGCTTTCCTGAAACACTGTCGTTGACTGTTTCACTCAGTGCCCACTAAGGTGGAGGCCCTATTGAGTTTCAGTGCTGTAACCCACAGAGTGCCTCCAACCACCATCACTGGTGTAGAAACCCACCAACTGTACACTCAAGGTCACTCTGTGTGGAGACAAATAAACGAGACACATCATTTACAAAACTGTGTGATTGTGTGCAACAGTGCATTCAAAGCATAGACCACATCTCTTCATGTGTGGTTATAAGGCACTGACACGTGGTTACCGCTAACTGAGCCGGTCCCACCTCCATCTCACTCCCTGCATTGGGAACGGAGCTGTCAGTGAATATAGCTGCTAGCTTTCAGTCTGACAGTCACTGGACTGAACTACAGCAGCAGGGTTTGTGATGCCGCTCACCATCAGCAGGGCTGTCGCTGAATACACCAGACTCCTCTGATAAATATGGAGATTGTAGGATTGTTTAGTCTTTCTAAGTGATCTACAGTTCGGCACTGTTCGGCTTGACTCTCGTGTGGGACCAGGTACTATGCTTGTGGAAACACAACCTAACCGTGCCGAGGCGAGGCGAGCCAGTGGAAACACGGCATTAGTGCTGTGTCTGTCATCTGACCACACTTCAAAAAAGGGCAAAAGGAAACGCAGTTGGAAAAAAAGAGATTTAATTTAAAAGCATGTAAAGACAAAGACACCTGAGTTTACAGCACACATACAACCTGGAATATGAAAGTTGCCTCTTCACTGATTTTAAATGATAACGTTAAATGTTTTGCAGCAGATGTTCAGAGTTTGATCTCCATATGGTTTTGTTTTCTGATGACATTCATCCCACTCTGAGCACAGTATCGCTGAATCAGCCCAAAAGACGACAATGTGATACATCACAACATGTCAAGAGTTTCCCGGTAAAACAACTGCTGCCTTGTAAAGAATGATCATTTACTTCCTTCAACAAAGACTACAGCGGGAACCCAGCTGTGTCTTCACAAGAACAGGACACGTCAGCACCATGTCTCTGGCAGGCCTGTCGGACGGAGTCTGGACCGCTGGACAGCTACCTGTCAACAAGATGTTGGAGCTTTGTCACCCACAGACCTCCCACCCTCTCTTCATCTGCTGATAATGACGGCGGGGTGATGTGGTTGTGTGGGGGTGAGCGTGACCCTGCTGCTACTTTACTTACTTTACTTTTACTCACTTGAGAAAGACATAGTTAGCTGCTCTGTTATGTTATCTTGTGCTGCATGAGCCTCGAGCAGTTTACCCTCCTCAAACAAACCTCCATCGTTTATTCTCACCTTCATGGAACCCCTTGATGTTGCACCATTGTTTTTACATCATTTTATCTGAAATGAATGTATCATAGGTTAAGTGGACCCTCAACATTTCACCGTGAGCATCAGAGTACGTGGTTGTTCATCTCTATGTTGGCCCTGCGATGGCCATGGTGATGATGGTCACCTGTGTGGACCCTGACTTTCACCCTTTTCACTCCCATGTCGAGGATGAAGAGGGAGAAAAATCTATGAATGGTCACAGTGAGGATGGATGATACCAGGTCTGAACTGGGACTAATATGATACCAGGTCTGAACTGGGCCTAATATGATACCAGGTCTGAACTGGGCCTTATATGATACCAGGTCTGAACTGGGCCTAAATGAAGAGCTAAACCTTGGTCAGACTGCCAGATGCTGTGAGTGTTTATTGGTGGGTGCACGGTGTTGGGGGTGGGATTAGACAGTAGCCTGTGAAGATGAGTGAGTGGACAATTGGAGCTGGTGTGAGAGCAGAGGCGGGGCTTCACTGTGTTCACAGAGAAGTCACTGGATGGGGTTACGTTGGGTTACTGTGAATCTGGTGCCAGATGATGCTCCATCAGCAGCGCTAAAGAAAGAGTCAGCACTCCTGTGTTTCCAGTCTCACTAAGTGACTGTTATGGTCAACTAAAGTGTTGCAGGAACAATGGACACATGCATTTGTTCAGAACCTTCTCTTTGTTGCTGCAAAGACTCCGTTTCCCCGGAGAGGTCATGAAAGTTTCATCTCATCTTAAGTGCTGGAAAAGTTGCTTTGAAAGCATAATATATAGCTCATTCATTTTCTGAGGAAATACATGAGATTACACTCTTTTCTGTAGAGAATTAGGTTTTTCTTCCGGATCACGAGAAGCCAAGTGAGTGTTAAACATGAGGCACTGGTCATTAATGGGTCTGCTTCTACTACGAAAATATTAAGCAGCCTGACATCATTTGTCATTTGTCTTTTCTTTGGAATGACTTACGGCGTAAGAGAAAATAAAGCTCTAAAATACACACACATGCTCCAGTAATAATATGATACATGATTGTAGATTAACTGTATTTCCAGATAATGACACTGCTTCTACAATTGGCTAAAGCTTCTGCACTCACTCACTCACTCACTCACTCACACTGCACTAGCTCCTCCCACTGACTTCCTGTGTATTCATGTGCTTATCCAGTGAGAGCCCATCACTGAGGAGGACGTCCACACATGAAGGTGTGACTACACATGAAGGACGGCTGAGTAATGTTAGAATACACATACACCAAACGTCTCCAGCTGTAATCAGATGAGACAAAGTCACTGTGTCATTATTTACTTTTAATATCTGTGTTAGTCTGACTTCATCTGCACTAAATCAAACGTCTCAAAGTTGGACTGACACACCTACATCTACACCTAGAGTCAAATTACTATTACAGGTAGTTACAGAAGGCAACAGTGACAATGTGAATGTTCAGACTGATGTGAAGAACAAATCTATGTACGGTTAAAGAGGTAACAACGCTGCCACCTAGGGCCAGGTCACGACCCCTGGATTTATGTCGGCAGTCTTTGTTTGTTGACACTCTGTGTTGAACTTTCTGGTTTTCTATTTTATGTTTGTAGTTTTTGGTTTAAGTTTAACTTCCTGTCCTGGCTTCCCTTTTGGGTGTCTGCCCCGCCCTCATGTGTTTCACCTGTGTCTTGTTAGCCCTGCCCCCCTGGTGTATGTAGTCTACCTCGGTTTGTTGCAGTTGCAGTTGTCTTTGTTGAGTTTCCTGATGTTTCTGTTCCCTGTGTGAAAGGGTTAGGGTTAGAGTGAATGCCACTCAAACACATTCCCTCTGGTGGAAAACCTGTTCAAACCGGTGATTAAATATGTTTTGTTTTTTTAGCAGTGGGATTTAGATATAATGGAGAAGTTATTTATTTATCATTCGAGCTAAAAAAGATTGAACCAAACTCTATATGAACAGAGCTACGTCAACAATTTCGACTTTTAGATAAAACAAAAGTGTAAAGACGGTGAGTCACCATGGTGGTCATTATAAAAGGATCGATGATCGTTTACATGCTGTTCTGAAAGCAGTCACTCAGCTTCATTTGTTTTACATGACATGGAACAAGAGAAATTTGAACCTTATGTCTCCATGACAACAGAGCAAACCCCCATCTGTTGTTGAAGACACAGCGATATGACCGAGAGCTCCACAACTACTACTAAATGGACCTTGACATGAGATTTTTTGAGGCATTTGAGTTGTTACAGTTGAACATTTTATACAAATAAACCCAAGAAAGGAGCTGTAATGTGGATTTTCCTTTGGGCTGGGTACAGAGTCCTGGTCCCCCACATCATTAACATGGTGAACCTTTCAGCCAAGAACTGGAAGCATGGACAAAGTAGGAGCTCTTGAATGTTTGTCCACATATGAGGCATGAAACTCAGCCGCGAGGCAGCAGATTTTCAAATCAGGCTTTGTTATTGTAGGAGGCCGAGGACGAGAACAGATGCTTCGCTTATTCAATCATGCCTGTCACGACCCAGACTGCTCTCTACTGCCACCACTCAGTCTGTCTGTCTGTGTGTGTGTGTGTGTGTGTGTACATCTGGCGGTGAGCTCTAATCTAAGCCAGGTGGTGGAAGACCCCATCACTGTTGTCATGAATGTGACAACAAACTGTCAGGCACCTAAACGCCCCACACTGACCCCACAATGAGGAGGAAATGTGTTTGTTGATGTCTTCTTGTGTGTGTGTGTGTGTCCTTGATCTCACTATCCACAGAAGCCCACCCATAAGTCGGCAGACTGGGGCAATCAGGGTCCTGGTGGAGTGTCAGTGGATGTCAGAGGGCTCTTTACCTACCATGACAGATGGGAGTGGGGTCACCAGAGAGGCACGCTGTTCTTTTAACGCCATCTTACACCAACAACACACGCGTGTCAGTTTCCCCTCTCTGTTGTGAATGGAATCATTTATCTTCCACACTCATGTTTCTATCTTTTACAATGGAATCATTTATCTTCCACACTCATGTTTCTATCTTTTACAAACTGAAGGCAGTGGATTTTGAGATGGATGGTCATTTCCTGACTGCACTTTTCTCTTCACATCTCATTTTGAAAGCATTGTTAAACCACAGCGACACAATCTGTCGAGTTCCAATAATAGAAACATTCAAAGAAAAAGGAAGTCACCTGATAATCTCCTCCAACTAACAGACATCATTACCATGACCGTGTCCATCAATATGTCGACGAATGTCTGCTTTTTACTTCTTAGTCGTGGTGAGTTGAAGTGAGACTTGAGGTTCTGACACAAGGCAACACAGATTCTGACCACTGAAGAAGACTGAATGATATCTATGTTTGCTTCAGTCTACAATATCTCAAGAACGCTGCTTTCTCTTGCCATAAGAACGCCTTTGCTTTGTAAACTCATATGAACACAGGACCTGCTGCATCACTGTGATGTGAAATCAGTGATTTCCATCAATCAGGCGTTTTCTCCGGAGAGTGAGTGATTTATAAAACAAAGTTTTCATTCAAAATGATCTCACTGTTTCAGTTTGTATTAAACCTGAAGACCATGTGACTCAGTCATTACACTCCAGACGACCAGTTGATAGTTGGAGTAACATTCAAATGTCTAAATGGAATAAGGTATGAAAGAAGGCGTGCAGGCCTTCTTGTTTGTAAGTTTTGTCAAGGTCTAACTGTGGAGTGTCCCGTGGCCAGAGAAAGCACAGGAGTGTGCAGCTGATGGAGGTGATGACTTTTGTTGTACAAGTTTTGGTATCATAAAGGTTGAGGTAAAAAACAGCTGAAATGTGAATGTGGTTGCAGCGAAGGAGACATCTGTTGGGATAATCTACGTCACGGCAATCGTGATAACATCCGGACTCCTGAGGATCCAGCCCTTGAATTGGGACATAGCTTGTGTCTGGTTCTGCATGTGAGGTGCTGTCAGCATTACCTCATGCAACTAACCTGATCTATCCCTTTAAGAAACTTTAAGAAACATTATTGGCCACTGCAAATCTAAATTTCCTATTTCCAACACTGTAGAGCTTAACTTTGGGATGCGTCAGGATGTATTAATTGAGCCGATGTGCAATCACAAACAGTAAGGAGTTGACTTTGTGCAGCTGAGTGAGAGAACGGGAAGACAAATGACTTTCAGATATGACTTCAGGCTCAGAGGCCATTAATGTAGATAATTACGCACATGGATGTCCTTGGGCTAGCGTATGTAATACATTAAATCTACACTATAATCACTTACATACTGACAGAAGTTCCACTGCCTAGAGTACTTACTCTGATCCTTTCAAAAAGCAAAATAAACGCTCCACACTGTCGGTCTTTCACACATAAATAAGCAAACATACGTCCCAGTAAAAGAGAGGTTCTCGCATTTCCCTAGTTTGCAGTATTGCACCAAATTAAAGGGAATTTATTCATAATTTACTGCTCGCTGAGTTTCGAATGTTGAGTGCTTATCAATTCGGAATTAGTGAATGAATAGGGAAGCGTATGATTCCATAAGTCAGCTGTCCAATCTTTATCTTTGAAAAATGGAGCTTCATGTCACGCACAACACCAGTTGCTGATGCTGCTGATGCTGCTGCTGATGCTGCTGCTGATGCTGCTGATGCTAATGCTGCTGATGCTGCTGATGCTGCCGCTGCTGATGCTGCTGCAGCTGCTGCTGTTCTGATGGCTGTGGGCCAGGCAGCAACACAATCAGCCTCTGCCTCTAGTCCAGCTGCAGTAACTCTGCTGCTTTGACTCTGGTAACATATCATGTATGTTATGTAAATGCTAAAGCAGTCGGCTGTGTTGACTGTGCATGTTCAGAATGTTCAGGGGTAGTTTCATGAGAGGCAGGGCAGAACAACTCATACAGTGGTTTATACAGATGAATAAATAAAAATGATCAGGTTCTCAATAGTATTTCAAATCGTGGGGTTGGGAAGGGCGGAACATTTCTCCTCTGGGGCCATGACAGAAAATAATAGAGAACCACTGCTTTAATCCTACACTATCAGCAAAGACGGATGGAAGGAAGGAAGGAAGGAAACAAGGAAAGAAGGAAGGAAGGAAGCTATATTTGTATTTAAAGAAAGAAAGAAAATTAACTCATCTCCAACAAGTGTCTTATGTGTTCATTATAAACATGGCTGTCAAATGTGCCGTGTGCTAATAAGAGCGTTGGAGCTGCAAACAGAGATGACAGCAGCCTCTTTGTGTCTCTGTGTGAAAACCATTCATGTAATTGTGTCGTATGACATGTATGAAATCAACGACAATGCCTCGCTGCCTCAGCCCATTTAGAGACGTGATGGACTGACACACTGATTTGCAGGAATCAGGAGACAAGACAGCATGGAACACACACACACACACACACGCACACAGGAAGCTTCTTTAACAATGAAATATAAGTTCAACCAGACACACATGACTCTTGTGCTGAGACCATTTATGCAAATTCTTCTGTGCTAACATGCTGATGTTTTATAGGGATGATATTTAACTTATAACATATATTGATTTGCCAAAACATTTGGCAACAACTGAATCATTTCAATAATTTCAATTCAATGTGGAACAGTTCGGTTTACCATTTCAAACCATGATGAAAAACAGCAATAGTGCAAGGCAGGACCAAGAAGTCTGGGGCTTCTTCAGAGTGTGTGATTTATGTTGTTTTATATTGAACTGTCATTTACTAAAAGCTCTATACTCATATATAAAAATGTATTATTGTAATAATCCATTCAATAACAATAGATTAGATTCACTCTGGACTGATTGATCCAGTCATGGAACAGTCTGAACTAAAATAAATGGGACATTTTCACGTCCCAAATAACCTGAGCAAAATAATTGCAAGTAATGTTGCAGCAGGCAGAATTCATTTCAGTCTTATTGATCAAATAATCCATAATAACCTTTAAAACAACACTTTTGTCCACATTGCAGATTAGTGGCTGATGCTGTTGCCTCACAGCAAAGAGGTCTGTGTTTGGGACTATGGAGCTGGTCTCCCTCTTGCAGCCATAACAGCTTCCACTTTTCTTGGAAGACGTTCCTGAAGATTTTGAAGTGTTTTATGTGAATTTGTGTCCTTTGGTTCTGTCGAGCATTTATGAGGTCAGGTTCTGATGAAGGTCTGGCTCTCAGTCTTTGTTCCAGTTCATCTCAACATCCATGAACCTTCTCTGTGGTCTTCCTCCATCGTCAACATCCCTGACTGTCCGTCCTCTGCACCAGACCGAACCATCTCAATCGTGTCTTTCTTACTTTATCTCCGTACTGTTCGACCTGAGCTGTCCCTCAAACATGTTCATTTCACTCCCAACAAAAACCTCAGCATCATCATTAACAGTGATGTGCAAAGACGTGTGGTGTATAAATAAAAACAAGAGATAAGAAGGTAAACAGCCAACCAAACAGCCGTGTCGCCAACTGTGCAGCTCCTCAAGGTCAAAACCGTACCACGACATCACGTCCTTGTCATGTCTGTATTATGGGATGCAGGTGTGACTGTGCAGTGGTGCTGCACCAGTGTTAATGATAGCTCCGCCCTCTCCCAGGGTTAAAACCATTCCCTGGTTCAGTTCTCCAGTCTCATCCCTCAGAACCAGAACGCCGCACCATCGCTCAGTGGAGCAGAGACAGGTCACATTTATCTCACTCAGTCGATGGTAAATGACTCGAGCCACAAAAGTCACATATGCACATTTCAGTGAAGGCAGGAGTCACATGATCAGTGAAGGCAGGAGTCACATGATCAGTGAAGACAGTCACACTCACACACATGTAAAGCAGGGAACGACTGACACCAGACTGCAAATCCCCTTCATCACGTCATGAATATGTATTTTTTTTGTCTTCTCGCAGCGTCAGCTTAAAATAATTCAATTTGTCACACTTTGGTTTATGAACACGTTCAAAATGACAAACTCAGCTGCACTTTGAGTTTAGTGTTAATTAGAAAAACATGCTAATACACTGAGCAGCAAATGTGCTGCTGTTATGAGACTAAATCAGTGACTTTAACATCACAGCACGCAGGATTAGTGCAAATGTGTAAAATCCTTTCTCCAGATTCACCCGAGTGGCACAAACTTGTCCCTGTGACGTGACATCACTGATATTCTCTGTGAACGAATGATTGGTTTGGTTTGACAGCTGTCAAACAATAACATGTTAAAATATCACAAAGGCGTGCAGCTATTATGGTGAGCCTCAGTCTATGCTCTCTTGTGTTGTGTGCTTGTAGGTTAGCTACTGTATATACCATAATTATATAGTTTATAATTATATAGTATATAGACGAGACAAACACCCACATGCTCGTCTCAAAAAAAGTAAAATAAATAAATGTATAATATACGAACCAGCAGGAAACCAAGGGAAGGTGAGCTACTCAGACACAAGTATAACAGGAAGTGAACGAGAAAAGTAAAATGTGAACGTCCACACAGAGTAGCTGTGTCTGTTTGTCAGTATTGTTGTCATTGTCCATAGATTATTATTATTATCATAGAGTATGTCATATATTTATTTCAACAAATAAAAACTTGTCGTAGCCCTGTGATGGACTGACGAGTGAGTGAGTGAGTGAGTGAGTAAAAACTCGGCCTCTGAATTCAAATATAATCTTTATTGTTCTGAAACTGACCTTTTTTCTTTTTTATAGCACTGCTTTTGTGTGTGTGTGTGTGTGTGCGCGCGCGTGAGTGAGTGTGTGTGTGTGTGTCTGTGTGGGAGTGTGTGTGTGTGTGTGTCTGCGGAGTGTGTGTGTGTGTGTCTGTGTGGAGTGTGTGTGTGTGTGTGGGCATTTGTTATTCTTATCTTATTTAATTCATTTTAAAACGACTTTATTGAGACAATTTGCAGCTTATTAATCACCAGCCTCAGTCACATGAACACATTAAGAACCAAAACAAGTCAGTGAACGGCAGCTTGAAAAGAACTATGAACAAATAACTGACTAACTTTAGTTTAATAACCTGAGAGCAGAGGTGTGAGCACAAACTTCCTCAATGACTGAAGGCAGATAGTGATGTCACAACAGCCAATCTGTTCATGTGTGTGTGTGTGTGTGTGTGTGTGTGTGTGTGTGTGTGTGTGTGTGTGTGTGTGTGTGTGTGCTTTCACTGCGTCACAGTCCTGCATGTCAGTGTTAACTGCAGCCACATGGATCCTCTCAGTGTCAGTCACACAGCAGCCGACAGACGACTGACAGACGACAACACCAGGTCTTCATAAAAGCATTAAACAATGAAGCCACACTTTAGTAAAAACACTCAAACTTAAGAAACAAATGACCTACAACAGGTGTTCAAATGAAAGGAAAACACACTGACCATGAGAAATATGATTATTTATAGCAAGCATTTAGTATAAAACATGAAATGGTGAGAAACAACAAAGTGAATGGATATGTGATGGGACAGGATGAGGAGACTGTTTGAGACCTCAGGGTCAGAGTAATGACACTGTGTAATAATGACACATGACCCATTTATTATCCAGGTGCTTTTTTGTCTTTGGACTTTTTTTGGGCTTTGTCTTTTCTTTCATCGTGGACTTTTATTTTATGTGTCTCATTTTATTGTCTAGTTTTTCCTTGTGTATTTTGTGTACGTTGGTTCATTTTCTTTCATTTTCCTGCTCTTCCTGGTTCCTGTTTAAGGTCAAATTAGTTAGTGCAGCTGTGATTTAAAACCAGGGGAGGTGATCTGCATAAACATGAAGGGGTCTCTCTGGTCTCTTTTTCTGATCAATAATGTTTTCATTTCAGCAGCAGGAGAAAGTGTGCGTAAAGAATGTGTCACAGAGTGACCTCAGGACACTGGAGACACAAAGCAGCGTCCAAACGTTCCTTATTGACGTCTTCAGTGCCTTCGTCCTTACACTCCGCCCCCTCCCCCCCCCGTCGTATTTAACATCACAAAGGACCTGGCATCTTCAGTGCGTTACTTTAAGTCCACCTCAAGTCACTTACCAAACGCTTAATCACGTTTTGGGATGTCGACCCTCGTCTCCAGCGCGGTCACTAATCCTCCCTGCGCCTCCACGTCACTTTTGTCTTGTGCTAAGACTGAAGCTTAAGAAGGCTTACAGTCTTCTTCCTGAGAGGCACAACAACGGCCTCTTGAAATCAGACTGAGCCCCCTGTGAGGCGGGGGGGGGGCGGAGGGGCGGGGGGGGCGGGGTTCCCCAATCACGGCAATATTTTGAATCATATAGCACAAGATTTATTTAGGAGGAAACCCAGCTGCCAAGCTCAGGAAGTGAGGCTGTATGTAAACATTCACATCAGCACGGTCCTGTAAGTGTGTGTGTGTGTGTGTGTGTGTGTGTGTGTGTGTGTGTAGCACCTCACATCACAGAGGGTAATCACTTTTAATTGGTTCCGTCTGATTATTATTTATTATCATTTCCTCCAAAACCTTTTTTTCCCTCCAACAAGCCTCTGGATATGCACTCAGGAAACAGACTGTAATTATTAATGAATGAAGACAAAACGCCGGGGTCACCCAGGGTGTGTGTGTGTGTGTGTGTGTGTGTGTGTGTTATTAATGAGCCAAAAGTGGAAGAAAAAGTGAATCCAAAGTGAATTCAAGTGTCAGAAATGCATGAATGATGAAATGTTGCATGAACACAGTCACAGATGTGAATCAGGTGTTTTTTTCTCTGTCAAGTGAGAAATGGAGATAATACTTTTGTTTTTTGTCACCAGGTTTCAACACTGTTCCTCAGGGTTTAAACATACACATACTATTATAAACTCATTTATTTCACCTTCTGTTAGTGTAATAATAAATGGATCCATTTATTACCATCTCTTTAAAAAAAAAAAAAAAAACATAAAATGACGTTATTTCAGTCGGTTTCTGCTGACAACAGACAAAACAGCTGCTGTTATTTATCATCATCCTGCATTTTAAAGTGAATGTCTTTAAATGGACATTTAACTGTGATTGGCTTAAGAAAGTTGCATTCTGGTCTCACATGGATGATTTCATACAACAAAGGTTGGTCTGTGTGTCTGCTGATGTTTCAGAACTGAGTTCAATCTTCTTCACTCTCTCAAAATGTGCTTTTAACCTCATGGTGCATGACAACGAGCAGTGTAATGAGGCAGGATTCCATTCACAGAATTTTGAGTCACCACAGTCTAATACATCATTACCACTGGTCAAAAAAACCTGTTAAAACCCAGGTTTAAATGAGTTAAACCCAGGTTTAACTCATTTAACGACTCTACAGTTTTATCAGCTGCATTAGTGGGAACACAATATCTTCTTTTGTCTTTTATATTTTATTTTATAATCACTACTCAGAGGTCACCAAGGTTTTCCAGACTGAGAGCTGAATCATAGACAGTGATATTGAGGTCTGAGCTTGCCCATCATGTCTCAGAGTAGACCTTCAGGAGATCTTTTCAGGGAGACCAGCTCCCTTTCGTTCCCCTGTAATTCAAACCATACTCCCAATGAACAGTTGGAGACACAGGGCTGAAAATAACGGGTTGGTGGGACGGTGTTAATCCCATTTTTGCAGGGGGTCAGCCTGACTTTACAGATCCCGGGTTTAGTGTGAAAGGGGCTCAAGCTTCATTCAGTGGGGGGCGCTGCTCTTTCAGATACACCCATGGGTGGCTTAGACACGTCCCTGCCACATGCACCGGACACGTCCACACACTCTTTTCAGGCCAGTGAAAGAGGTTCCAGACAGTTAGGGGCCTGCTGGGCTGCAGGTGTGTGAGGAGGAAGGGGGATGTTGATTGAGGTTGTGCATGGGGTGATGTTCCCACCCAAGTTCCCTGCAGCTAAAAGTGCTCAGGACAATTCTTTAGGTACCGAGTACACAAAGAAGCACAGAAAAAGCACATAGACACTTGTGTTGTAGCCTGAAGGTGTCCTGGCTGTTAAAACTACACATTGATTTCTCCTTCACTGCACATGTGATTTGGCTGCTCTGTTTGGTCGCAGGCATTCCTTTCATTCAGAGAGATAAGAGCGGCCTCCAGACATCCCCGATGCCCCCCTGCTTTGCTCTTTTATTACCCAACTTAAAGGGATAGATGAGTGTGGTTGTATGATGTGTACTGACTCAGATGACAGTGGAAACCTGAGGTGTCAATAAAAACTTCTCTGCTAATATAATCTACGCTCACTTGTTCACCGCTTTATTTTGGCATTAGACGACTTTTCCTGTCTGGAAATGAGAGTGTGTATCACTTTGTAAACATGCCGTTCACTGAACTCACTGTCCACCAACAAAGTCACGTCGCTCCACAGCTGCTTCCACCCATTAATTCAAATGAGTTACTTTGTGATTTCAGTGTTTGAGAAATGACCACCGTGAATGAAGCAGCAGCAGCAGCAGCAGCAGCAGCAGCAGCAGCAGCAGCAGCAGCAGCAGCAGTCGACCACCAGCTCCTGTAAACACCAATGTCTTTCTCTAAGGACTTTGGTGCTGGAGAATGAGCAACATTTACAAACCACATTTAATGGTGAGATAACTCACTGAACATATGCTTCAGCTAGTGTAGACTTAAGATGACTGCAGGTTGTTCTATGGCTAGAAGAAACCCAACAAGTTTAATTGGGCAGAGATTTGACAAACACCACAGTAGCCATGAGTTAATCGAGGCTGAGCGTCTCACAGTCAGCATTGACTCGAGCTCTATTCACACTAAAATGAGTGGGTAGACCCAGGATTTCTAACCCCACGTGGAGCCACTGAAAACGACAATTACAGTAACGGCATTCCTGTGTTTTCCACCTGCACGAGCATTGTGATGTCACTGAGGTGCCGAGAACTAAATGAGTCAGGGGAAGAAACAACAACAGCCCTTTAAAACAATCATTGAGAGCAGCCATTCCAAACCTTAAACCACGACTGTGATCAACACACCAGACTAGGATTAACAATTCTTATTTTGTTTTCATGTGAAAATGGGGAAACACAAACAGTGCAGATTAATAATCCGTCCACTTTATTTCTGATCTTTTATCAAAGGTTTTTAAAACTGCTCCATGTAACATTTTTACATTTTTAAAGGTTTAGCTCACACTGAAAAGTGTAGTTTTCCATCAAGGTAAATAATCATTTACAATTTATGGAAATGAACACATTTACATGATGTGCAAATACTGACATGTTGGGCCTGTATGCTGACACGGGACACTTACACACATAAACTGTAACACAACAGGAAACAGCATCAACATGAAGAAGCCTTTAACGGCCAGAAAATACATATTTTACAGCAATTTGAACTGAAAGTGAACATTATAAACGCATATTTATTCATATTTAATGATCTTTCATGGCCCACCTGCACTACCGCCACAGCCTCAAGTAAGATCCTAACAAACACTGATGCTAATTGATTTGCTAACAGCTATGCTAACAGTCAGCAGATGCATGTGTGTTGTAGCTTTGTGCAGGAAATAGCACATTTCTGGCATAAATAGAACATGAAGAAGAAATTAGTGAGCGAACCCAACAGTGAGCCAAACAAAACCTTGCATGCGTTGCAGAGTCATTTGATCCGGGAGTGAATGCAGATTAATCACAACACTCACGTAAACCTGGGATCACACAGGTCTTTTGATCACTGAGGTTGAGGTTTTTAAAAAGCCTCACAATCAGCAACTACACTGTTCACACTTCAGTGTGTTTTAACCCTGTTGTGTTCTCTTTCTTTGTGTCTTCATTCATTTATTCAACATTACAGTTTCCTTGATCCTTTGGCCCCTGAACCATTTATCACAGCAGACTTGTGTTTGCACCTCTAATTCAAACAGGAAAGTCAGACTGTGCTGAAAAATAGCATTCCATCTGTGTGTGTGTGTGTGTGTGTGTGAGAGTGTCTGTGTGTGTGTGTCTGTGTGTCTGTGTGTGTCTGTGTGTGTGTGTGTGTCTGTGTGTGTGTGTGTGTGTGTGTGTGTGTGTGTGTGTGTGTGTGTGTGTGTGTGTGTGTGTGTGTGTGTCTGTGTGTGTGTCTGTGTGTCTGTGTGTGTGTGTGTGTCTGTGTGTGTGTGTGTCTGTGTGTCTGTGTGTGTGTGTGTCTGTGTGTGTGTGTGTGTCTGTGTGTGTCTGTGTGTGTGTGTGAGTGTCTCTGTGTGTGTGTGTGTGTGTGTGTGTGTGTGTGTCTGTGTGTGTCTCTGTGTGTGTCTGTGTGTGTGTGTGTGTCTGTGTGTGTGTGTGTCTGTGTGTGTGTGTGTGTGTGTGTGTGTGTGTGTGTGCACTCTGGTCGTGTCACGATCCCATCAACCTCTCAGTCTCTCCCAGTCTGACCTGTGACATAAAGAAACTCACAAACCCAGTTAAGGAGTCACTTTGTGTACACATGGACCCACACACACACACACACACACCTAACACATGCAAACACTCATTTATATCTGTGCATTGATCCCCACACACACACATGCAGTTGTCCAGGTGCAACGTGTCTCACTGATAAAGTCCCAGCAGCAGCTTCAGCAGCAGCAGCAGCAGCAGCAGCAGCTTCAGCAGCAGCAGCAGCAGCAGCAGCTTCAGCAGCAGCAGCAGCGTCACAGACACAGTGTTCAGATAGAGTAAACTCGATAGAGTCTAATGGATGTGTGTTAATATGGGAAGCGCGGCGGCTGTACACGTAAACATTTACACTGGTGACCACAGGGAGGAGATTGATGAGCGCCTTCCTGTCTGCACTCTGTGCTTCTTATCGCTCATGTTGGAGCTCAACATGTCAGACATGACATCACACCTCAGGGTTTATACATCACTGACATCTGCAACGCATCACGTCAGAAAGATGACATCCTTATTTAGATTATTTATGGAAACATTAGATTAAGATTAAATTAAAGGTCACACATCAGAGAGCAGTGTAGGTCGTGGTTGTGGTCGTTTACATTTATAATGTAATAAAGATATAAATGGGGAAGTTGGGCTGTCCTTATGAATGGAAGTTAATGTGTGGGTAACGTGTGTGCGCGCGTTTGTGTGTGTGTAGTGTGTGTGTGTGTGTGTAGTGTGTGTGTGTGCATGTTCCAGTTGCTGCGACACAGAAATGTGTGGAATGCTTGTGATGAAAGACTTTTGTCAGCGCAGCAACTGCAAAATAATGGAAATCATTTTCTAACCACAAGCTACTAAACATGCTGCAGCTTAACTACTGTTCATATACGCACACACACACGTGCACGTGCACACATACACACACACGCACTCACTCAAACCTTCTGCTAAGTCTGAACGAAGCTAAATGAGTTGGATCAGAGAGTGTGTAACTTTGCCTTAAGCTGCTGTTGATTTAGTGGTTTGAGTGTAAGCGCATCATGCTCAGCAGCACCTGTGACTCTGCAGCTGTTGGCTGATGAGACGACTGATAAGTGCATGTTTTCTGCATCTCATCCCTCGCTGGTGAAAAAAAGACCAACTGTCTGTGGCTCTGGGCCCCTCCATCAACCCCAAGGTCCGTCACCCTTTCACCTCTGTCTCCCCCGGGACTCCGCCTTGCTTTAACTGACTGGATAGCGACCAACTGAGGCCCAGACGGCGATGTAATGGACCACAGAGTGAATGAATAGGGAAACAGAGGGAGGCATCGCTGTGGTCGTCAATAAATAGAATATTACCAGCCATTGATTATGTGCGAGTCATCATCTGAGGACAGAGAGTCTTCTTCCGTTTGCATGAGCCTATTTCCCAGGACTGAATGATGAATTACTAATCAATAGCAACAGCTTAATAAATCCCCAATCAGGACGGTGCCAAATGCTGCTTTTATTTCCTGATTCCTCCTGATGTAGTCAAATAAATCCAACTTCTCTTTCAAATCCTGTTACACGCCCGACTTGGCTCTGAACTGCTGTAAAACACCGTTTCAGCTGTAGTCTTGATAAAACATAATTAACAAAGCACCAGCAGGAAACCTCAATAATATTTATAACACTGGTAAAAAAAAACATGTGAAATATCACCGTGACGACAAGCAAGCACCCTGCTCATTTGCTTAAGTGATCAGCGAGGGCAGAATGAAATAATGCAGCGAGGGGTGGGAGTCAAACGGTGCCAGGCGCGCGGGCTTCCCGCTGGTTTACCCACAATTCCCGAAGTCGATTAAGGTGCCACGCCCTTCATTGCATTAGCTCATGAACTGTGGGGTCCAATCAGAGAAATTAAAATCATAAAAGCACCCACGGCCATCTTTCTCTGACGAGCAATAGAATGACGCTGACCATGGTCATCCATGTCCTCATTAAAGCAGGATAACCCCCATGATAACCCCCGGCCCCAAAGCATGTATAATGTAATTATCTGAATGACTGAGGCTTCACCTTTAACTTCACCGTAATCAGGTTCCATTTTGTCACTGGTGATTACATATTTAAATTGTTCTTGCCCTTGAATGTGTGAAGCAACACATGGAGACGTTTGCTGCATGGGCAAGTGTGTGTGTGTGTGTGTGTGTGTGTGTGTGTGTGTGTGTGTGTGCGTGTCTCTTTGTGAGGATCAAATAAAGCAAACCCTATAGGAAGTGGGGGTGGTTTTAAAAATATCAATGTTGTGACATATCGTCGTCCTTTGCATTAACATTCAATACAGACACTTTATGCACTTTGTTCTCTACTGCACTGTTTGTGTTCTTCAGTTTCACAGATAGAATCACTGTATTGTGATGTGTTATGTGTATGATGGAGCATGTAGCATGTATCATGTAGCATGTATCATGTATCATGTGCTGTTATCACCACCCCTCACATTCTGTCTAGTTCTGACTCTAAAGGAGGAGGAGCTGCAGGTGTTGCCCTCATCCGCGGGTGAGGAGCAGCGGCGAGTCAGCGGTTTCCCTGCGGAGGAGGAAGAGACGACCTTCAGGCTCTCCTCCCGTTTCTCCCTTCTCCTCACTTGCAGATGTGTCAGGGATCACTGAGTGAAAGTCGTGAAAGGTGCAGATATAGTTCACACCAGTTATGGACTGCTGCAGAGTTCACCTGCAAGTGGTCCAAGAAGTGGACCAGAGTTTGGAGGACAGTCCCACAGTCCCGATCCCAACACACCAGGGACTAAACCAGGCTGCTGTGATTGTGCTCTAAAAGTGGTGTGAACCTCTGAATTAAGTCGACCTTAACATAGAATTACATTTTTAGGTTAGGTTAGGTTAGGTTTAGGTTAATGGTTAATGGTTAGTGTGAGACATTTAGTGTAGGGTTAGGTTAGAGCTGTGGTTCTCTATTATTTTCTGTCATAGAGGCTAGGGAAGCGTGCGTGTGTGTGTGTGTGTGTGTGTGTGTTTTGAGCACAGACCAAATATAACAGGTGGACAAAGTACAGTCTAGTCTAAGCAGAAAGTGATCATTTATTGTTTGGCCCAGAGTTCAATACACTTAGGTTACAAAATACATGTGTTTGAATGGAACTTTTCTCACTGGATTTATAATATCAGTAAACATTTCCCTGAGGTTTTATCTCTTCTTTAAGTTTTATAAATCATGTTCCCATTTAGAGGAAAAGAGATGATAAAGCATGGTACATACAGTATCTGTCAATAGGAGCCTGGTTGCAGGTGTGAGTTTCCAATTCTGGAAATTCCGAGGCTCCAAAGTGGGAGTTGGTTTTGTAACTGGAGGTCTATACTTCCATGTTTTAAATGTGGTCTATGGTTTCAAAAGGAAACAGGAAGTCCATCCTTCCCAGCAGGCACAAATGTAAACACACTGGGCGGCTTGTTCGTATGGCGACGCTCCAAAAAGAATAATTTCAATCTTTTATTCATGTTGTTTATTGTAACCCTTTAATCTGGGTTGGGAACCCACGGGGACTGTAATCCAGGAGCGCCAGCTGCCTGGTGTATATGCTGTACACTGCTCTGCGTACATGAGCCCCCATTGTGGTTCCAATCAATCACACAGTCATTACAGCAGCTCTATAAATGCCAACAGCCATGCCCAAGGCTGCAGTCGACAGCTCTTCCAGATCATGTTCTGCCTCCCAGTGTGTGTGTGTGTGTGTGTGTGTGTGTGTGGGCATGAGCGCGGCACAGCTCCACTGCTGCGTCAGAACGTCCTCAGTGTTGTGATGATGCATGGATGATGCTGCGAGGCAACAGTGTTGTTCTTGTTTTTATGAAAACCATCGGTCTGTTCAAACCACATGTGATCGCTCATTGTCGTTTGCCTGCTCACAAGCTGCTTGAATGAATTTAGATGTGAATTATGGGAATTACTGGTGATTGTAAATCAGTCATAAGAATAGAATCAGACTCGGGTTTATTGCCATGTACGGCTTACACAATACTTGTTGGAGAAAAACAAAAGCGAAAAACAAATAATTATTAGAGCAAAATAAAAATAAAATGCAAGAAATAAGTAAGTAAGATCATTTTACATCAGAAATCAAATTTAAAAGCACTTGCATTTTCTGTTCACCTGCAAGAATGAGTCAAGAACGGATCAGGTGACCTCCTCCTTCTGTCCTGCATGGACATTTGTCTCGTCGGACATTTTCTATACTTTCTGTACTCAATTGGAACTTTGTGGACACATTTTTCTCCCTCTCTACAGTTTCAGAGTACATATTTTTAAGACACCACCAGAAACATCCATTGTCTACTGCTCTATCCTCACTCACTCTCGTCACTCAGAAAACAAACCAGCAACATCGTTCATGAAAATGATCGAGCAAACGCCTTCACAGCGATCAAACGGCAAACAAGTGCAAATACAAGTGTATCCCAGAGATAGACTTGAGCCATTTCCTCTTATATTCACACCGATGGTCCAATGAACGTCTCATGCTCTCATGTGTCTCTGGATAAACAAGCACACATGAGAACATGAACGTGGTTCTTTTTGCTGCTCCTCCACTGTGTGACCACCCTACAAAACTATATGTATCTGGCAAATAAAGTCACATTTTCTGCTTTTAGAGAGTCTGGTAAAAACCATGTTTGCGTGTGGAGAGGTGTAAAAGAGCAGAGGCGTGTCGCGGCTTATTATGGATGTGAAAGTGTGACTGCAAGTGTGTCCCAGGATAACAGTGATAAACAGCTCAGGCGTTTATATTAGGCTGTGTGATCACTGATGTTTGTCATTCAGAAAAATACATCAACTCAAACATAATTCCATTCTCATTCACTCCAATGGTGCAGCTTTAAAAGTGTCCATGAGCGTAAATCAGTGAATGTACTTTCACCATTTCATCTGCTGGCCACGTCAGTGTGTCTGCACTTACACACACAGACAATGTTCATATATATCATTGCATTAACTTTTACCTGGAATTTCTTTGTGACAACAGTTTAAAGAAATGGGAAAGAGTCCAACGATGCATTTGGGACTTTAAGATCTACAGACGGAGCAGATCCCCTCACAAGCCATAACCATGACAATCAATATATACAGACCCATTACCATGATTACTATTTCTGCCAATTCCTTTTTTTCCTCCATTATGGTGTGGTGCTACTTTTCTTTTAAAGCTCTGACCGTTGGAAATGGGGTCATGTCTGACTCACCTTCTTCCAGCAGATATTCATTTCTTTTTCATGTCCTTATCTGTGCTCACCTGTAGTTTATTGCCCCCAAGAGGCCACTTTGAGTAATGTAGCACACTGGCAACAGAGAAAGATAGGTGTGATGTCTCTCATCATATACATCAGTCTGTCAGTGTGCGTACTCTATAGTCATTAGCTTAATGTGTGACTTCCAGGGAGTAATGCTGTGCTCTGTGAAAAAAGCCTCGTTTCTGTGAGTGTGTCATCTGCACCTAAAGGATGAGTTTGTGTCACTTAGGAAAATATGAATGAAAGATTTCAAACAACAAAGTCACTAAATAAGACATTTGAACTAAAGCAGTGGATCAAAGACTGTGAAACTGTGTCAGATGATGTAGAAATGATGCTTTTCTCTTTGGACTTTGGTGCAGGAGAGTGAGCACCATCAGACAACATCATGTTGTTATTGGTCATGACTTCAGTGGGTATTTGAATAAAGGAGTTTTTGTTGTGGTAGTATGGGGTTAAAGGTTATTATTATATATAAAGTTATTGATCAATAATATACCAATATTTGACCTTTTTTGTGTGACTTTTGTGTGTACATTCACTTATGATCAGTTTGTGATAAGCATTTTCCAAAGCTGAGACATAAAAGTCTGTCATTGAAAGACAGAAAATATCTTATTTTGAAGATGAACTGCTCTTTTTAATAATTCCTTTGAATCCTAGTTCCGAGCCCATGACTCGTGATTTTAATCAGCAGTTCAAATGTAAATGTAACTCCTGTATGTGCTTCTTGATGTAATGGTTTTTTCCACATTATCAGGTGTGACATGCTCATGGGTCTCGTGTCAGTGTGTCAAAAATCAACAAGGGTAAAATAAGCAGACTATGAACCCGGCTGATAGTGGACCACTGCCACCATTTAGCTGTATTTGTCTTGGTTGTCGTCCAAGTTCTGGTCTGAATGAACTACAATGTGTGCGTTAGGTTTGGAACAGTGCTGCAGAGATCAGCCAAAGAGCAGGTGACTGAAATAACCATCATGAAGCAGTAACTAACATTTCTCGGACTTCCCCGTCATTGAAGGCTATTGTGGAGAATTCATTGACCGTGCCCTTGCCTTATTCACGCGTACAGGATCTTCCCTGATTGGCACCATTGTCTCTAAAAAACACCAGATAAACCTAGTTTATCTTTTCAATTTAACTCTGTCACCTCGTGCATTGTGTTGCGCTGCAGCTGGACACAATTGCCAGAATTCCAATATTCCTATCATTCAGCCTGAGCACAGCGTGCGGCCGAGGTATCAAGGGTACAGACAATGTCAGCGACGCCGCGTTGGCAGCATCCTGCGAGCTTGCCAAGTCTTATCCCGACTTTAATGGGTTTTCACTCAATAACAATGAACAGGCAGAGTGTACCATAAAGACAGAATCAGCCAATCCTCTGTGAATCTTAATCAGGACGGGCGCATTTTAATGCAACACTGTGCATAAGCCGGCTTTCCACGCTGAGCTCTCATGCGCTGCCAATCAA
Source organism: Solea senegalensis (assembly GCF_019176455.1). Classification (NCBI taxonomy): domain Eukaryota; kingdom Metazoa; phylum Chordata; class Actinopteri; order Pleuronectiformes; family Soleidae; genus Solea; species Solea senegalensis. The sequence continues at coordinate 593,847 of NC_058028.1, read as the reverse complement.
ACAAGCTGCAGTCACTGACAGTTTGGCAAGAGCTTGGGAAAATAGCCCCGAGGAGTTATAGTTACCGTATGTGTTTGCTGTGTGAGCGAGGGAGCAGGAAGGCTTTTCTAATTACAGCCGCCGAGGAGGAAAATATGTCCCAAACAAGTCTCTGCTGTAATCCGACCCAGACCCAGCCACTCCCCAGCTACAGTGTGCAGGAACAATCAAAAATGCTGATGTTATTTTTCATGGTTTGGATGACATGCCGGGCCTCAGGCAATCAATCATTCCAGTGTATCAACGTAAGGCCGCGCTCAGCGAGGGGACGGCACCGACCATTCACACGGTCGCTCCGTTATTGATGCCACCACAGTTGGACAGTTGGACAGTTGAAAGAGCTCGAGCGCAAACTTTAGCGAGCCCTGGAGCGGTTTTGACATGTGGCGTGCAAGACATGTATATGTGCTGTATATGAAGCGTGTACAAATATAGGCAAGCAGGTGGTGTGAGCTCAACAGCAGATGCTGCGTCGTCGCACGGCTAAAAACACGGGCCGCTGCTGTCGAGTAAAATGGGTTAGTGGGTCGGAGGCTCATTTCACACACACACACACACACACACACTAGCTGCACATATAGACTTTATTTATGATCGCTTCAGCTTTTAGATGATGAGTCAGCACACAAACACCCAAGGGTAATAAAACTGTTACACACAACAGTCACACACGAGAGGTTTCAAACTCCAAAGAGACTCTGTGAGAGTCTCTGTGTTCTGTTATCAGCAATAAAAGAAGAAGAAGAGTGTAACATTGGCAAATCACAACATGGACATAAATGAGTTGTTTATTGCTAAATAACTCAATCATGTTTTTCTGTTGAGGAATCCTAAAAAAGTTTGTTACATCTGATGCCATGGTGGTTTGTTCCTCTGGCTCTTGGATAAGAGTTCATTTCCCAACACAGAGCAGAAACTTACTAAATGACACATCTTTGCATAATTGTCTTTACTGTCAAGCCAGTTTATTTCAATATTGGGATACAGTCACACCTCTCATCCAACGCTGTATGAAAATGTACAGTATATGTATATCCTGTGGAATGTTTTGTTTCCTGTGTGACAGGAACTTGTTTTTATTGGCAGTAAACACAAAGGTTCAATATTATATAATAGAATATAATAGAATAGATCAGTAATGACTTGGAGCTCCAGCAGCTGATGTCACTTGACCGAGGTAACTCCCTCTGGCAGACAATGACACTGTTCCCCTCTATAGTCGTGTATACTATCCACACATGAATCAGGCAACTGTGTCAGACAACTCGTCTCTTTGCCTACTGTTTCATTCTAAAAGGAAGATGGTGGATAGATGTTGTGCCACAGTGACGGGTGAACAGCACCGCAAAGATCCAGGGAAACAGCGAAGGTCTGAAACATCAGAGGAACAGCAGAGATTGTGTGGTCAACACCTGGTCAGTCATGGACTGAGACTGGGTGACATATAAGTCTGCACAGCAACATTAACACAGTAATTATTTACATTACACTGCGAACTTGACACTTAGCGGTGACAACAACACTGTCTTTAGCCGGTAGAGTCCAGAGTTGTTGAGTGTTTCTCACAAAGCCAGATTCATTTCCATCCAGGCTCTTGTAAACGTCCAGTGACTCTCTGCAGTAAGATGAAGGGAAGTTAAGATGTTAAGTTGAAGATGTCAGGAATAATGTGCCCCAAAGTCATGCCCCAAAGCATGCTGGGGGCAAAGCTTGTGATATATGGGTTGATCTCAGTGGATTTAAAGTGTGAAATGAACTATGACTGCCATGATGGCACGGTGTTAAATTTAGTGAAATATTGTGCACAATGATTTACATTTTGATTATCAAAGGTTGTGAAGGGCACCCCACAATAACTCCTCTGTGTCTCCCCAAATGTTGGCATCCTTCTTTGGTGATAGCCAGCAGGTCGATTCACTGTGGTCACCAGAGAATCGTCACATCCATTAGATCACAGAAATGAAATAATAAAAACATGCCATTTTTAAACATACTGTGCATTAGAGGAAGATTCAAGGCCATTTTATTACTCGTTAATGAATAATGTCAACATGCAGTAGTGTTTACTGCGTTGGGTTCGTCTTAGTCACATTTATTAGTGGGCGACACTGTGCAGCACTTTTATGATATATCACAGGTTATTTATGTAGATAATTGCAATCTGGCCTTTCACACCCTTTGATTGAAACACAAGCCATGATTAGTGTAAACTGTACTGTAGTGAGCTGAACTGCATTGTAGCACTTGATTGTGAGTTTTGTTAATGGCTGTTTACTTAGCAGTCGAGCAGGACAAACTCATCCCTCTACTTTTAATTTGATTTGTATCGTTTTGCTTGGACTAAAGTCAAAGTCAAGGACTAGGACTAGGACTAGGACTTAAGTACTAAGGCATGTTCCTTTGGTCCTGCTGACCCATTAATGGTAAGAGTTCTGTATTTATAGCACTTTCCTCGTCATATTGACCATTAAAATGAAACACAACAGTTTCATCATCACACAGTACATTTATATGCAGCGCTTTTTTTCTGTCACACATCATTTAGACACTGTTGGCACAGCTGCCAGGATCACTTTAGAATGAGGTGTCTTACCCATGGTCACATCAGCATGTAGACAAGAGGAGTCAGAGATTGAACCCCCTGCCTACTCTTCCCACTAAGCCACAGCTTCCCCAGTAGCATGTCAATGAATGCACCTCAGCTCTGCCCTTAAAAAGATGCTCCGAGGGTAAATAATGACTTCTCCTGTAAACACAACCGTGTTCGGTGCCTGTGGCAGTTTTAGACCAACTTTACCACGGAGGCCACGCTGTTGCCTAAACCAAGACAAAAGAGGTGAAGTATACAAAGTAGTGATGGTTGTAACCTTCTAATGGTCAGACAAACAAACGGAGGACATCCAGCAGCTCTTTTTTCCAAGTACTAAAGAATGGAACTATTCCCATTCCTAACATTGCACTCAGTGGAAACATGGCTATTAACTGCACCTTGTTTTATTCACTCTGAGTATTATACACAGTTAAGTCATCAACTTTGTTTCTGTCTGATGCTACAGTGATATTCAGTATAACTTTAATAATCAATTCAACTTGGGAAGGGCTTGGGATAGATGGGAAGCTCTGACAAAACAATAACAATAAGAATGTGTGAACAAGTTAATGTGCATGTGTGTGAACTGTTTAAAGTTCATATGATAATCCACGTCTTCTTAAAACAACCATTTCTGCTCCTCTTGTAGAATCTTGTTACTTGTTTATATGCTGATCACAACAAATTGCAGTGAGAGCCATTTCCCCCCCTCTGTTAAAACTTGGTAGGTGAGGTGCATCTGGAGGAATGAAACATTTATCACAGAGCGATTTTTCATCACGGCGAGGAGAGAGCTTCCATCAATATTTCAATGGCTCTGTACACTGTGTCAATGTGTGCAAACATCTGAATGTGCATGTGTGTGTGTGTGTGTGTGTGTGTGTGTGCTGTACAGTTTAGAATGACCTCATCTACTCACAAGGATACAGTTAAAGGAAAAACAGGGCAGTTCTTCCTGAAGGTTACCTCCGCATTAGGCTAAAATCAGAGGATTCTAAAATAAAACAAGAATTTCTAGTCGATTTAAAGGTGAAAACCAGTGTATATGGGTATCTAGTGTAAATCTTCACAGTTTAGTGTAAAGCATTGAAATTATTCATGTAAAATTGACATCTGGTCAAACACTAGTCTTTAGTCCGTCCTTGCGTCATTGGTCACCGTCTTTTCCGGTCAGTGCAAGACTCATTGTCTCAGACTCCTCCCCCTTTTATAAACGGCAGAGCTGCCACTTCATCTTCTTTGTTTCTCCACCGCTCAAACATCCACTCCAACATGTGAAGTCAAATAATGCATATAGGCCACTTTCACTCCCTCATCCAAATGACTCGCTTCACTTTCTCTCATGATAAAGATGTGTGTGTGTGTGTGTGTGTACTGTACGTACATGGATGCAGGACTGTCTCTTGTCTCCACACACTCACATGCTATAGCACTTCAGCTGTTGTACGCTGCTCCAAGCATTGTCATCTGTCACACTTCTTCAGAGTTCACGGTGCTGGTTTTAGACCTCTGCATCAAATATTCATGGAGTGAGAGAGGAGAGAGGCAGGTTCTCCATGTGCTCATCTGTCTGTCTTTCATCCATCTCTTCAGATGACCCATAAATCTCCTCCACTCCCCCGTCATCCCCTTATTTCTGTCCACAGCCAGGTCTGAATTTCAGTGCATCAGTGGGATGCTCCTGTAGGACAGAGGACAGCAGATGGAGGGAGAGGGAGAAAGCTAAAGAGAAAGAGAGTAAGAAGTAAGAAATGTTGTCATTGTATTCTAATCACTATTATATTTGTCAGACAAACAAAGGGCTGATTTCTCAGATATTTTGTTGTGTGTATCAACCCTGCACCAAAGAGTTTGAGTTGTTTTTATACTCTACAGGAAGAAATTAAACAGTCTCTTCTTCTTCTTTCAGCTTCTCCCTTTACACGTCACAACAGTGGATCATCTGCTACCATCGTGTCCTGTCCCTTGTGTCCTGTCCTCATGTCCTCCTTCTCGACATCCATGAACCTAGTCTGTGGTCTTCCACATTTCTTCCTGCCATGTTTTGTCCAAGATAATCACGATCCCTCTTCTGAACGTGACCAAACCACCTCAGTCTCACTTCTCTTACATACTTTATGTCCAAACCATAAAACCTGAGCTGTCCATCCTGGTCACTCCCAATCTTCAGCTCAGCTACCTCCAGCTCTGCCTCCGGTCTTTATTGTCCCTAATGCCTTGTTTCCATTGAGTTGGAACGGTTTGGTTTGGTACAGTAGGGTGCATGTTGTTTTTCTGTGTTTCCATTAGAAATGGTACCAAAATAACCAGCCCTTGGGGAACCAGAGTAAAATGGTACGGTATGGTCAGGGTGGAGCCAGACCGGCGCCACCCATGACAGTCAGTGTAAAAACACACATGCATCTGCTATTGTATACAGCATAAATCTGAAAGGAGCAAAGACACTTGTGTTGCACTCACAGCCTGAGGTATGGGAGGTGAAGCACAGCGGGTGAATAATTGGGCAATAAAAAAGCACGAGTGGGAGTGACATGGTGTGGGGGTTAAATACACCGACTATGCTGGGATGGTATATGAATTTTTGATGGAGCAGTGAGAGTGGGTTGTCTCATGAGTGGTGCTGTGAAAATATTTACCTTAAACACAGCATGGTGGGACATGAGGAGCAGGGAGGGAGGGAGGGGGAAGAGGAAGAGGAGGAACGCTGTGAAGTTCTGTCTTCCTTTCCCTCATCATCACTTACTTTTTTCTCCTGCTTCCCGTCAGATAAAGTGGGTCAGCATTACGCATCGGTGCGGTGCGCTGGAGGGGAGGAAGAGGAGGATTTAAACTGTGAGAGAGAGAGAGAGAGAGATGGATGGATGGGGAGTGAAAAAAGAGAGAGGGGTAAAATGGAACTTCACAAAGAACACAGAGGAAGATTTCATTTGTAAGAATTTGAGAAAGAGCAGAGATGGAGGAAGAGGAGGAAGAGGAGCGAGGGAGGAAAGACAATGATTAATTCATGGTAACGTTCCAGTGGCTCCTTCACAGCGCAGGTCTGTCGACTGCAGGCCGTATGATGGAGGATAAGCCATTACATATGTTTATACCGCTGCCTCCCAACACTCCTCTTGTCTCATCCTCACGTTTGTGAGGCAGAGACAGAAAGAGAGAGAAAGAGTAAAAGCAGGATCAGCCTGTGACTGTGGGTGTATCTACCTGGATCCAGTGTCTCTGAGCACATGTTTACCCTCCTTGTACTTTACTCAAGGCAATTATATCATATCTCCCTCTGCGTGATAATAATACGGTGCCATTCATAGAACTCAAGGTCACTTTATAGGCCGAGTTTCAAGAATTACAAAGTAGCAGTGATGATTAGTAATTCTGAGGCTGCTGTTCCACTAACAGACAGTAGGGGGAGTGAAGACAGTTAAGACATTTAATCATCACAATGACACATTTTCACATTCTGATCCACTGGATCCACTGTTTCAAACATCTTACATAATGACACAATTCATCCCGATCTGTTACAATGTTGCTGAGATACAGTTTACACATCTGAACTTGTTAACTGTAATCTGTAATCTGTAATCTGAGTTTCTGAGTTTTGCCCATGAAAAGACATAAAGACTTCTTGAAAATGTGCCGTCACGTTCTTACCATATTTGGGAACATTCCCGGATGATCACCCACCAAATTCAGATCGATCACGTCAGAAACTGTAGACAGGAAGTTGCTAAAACAAATTTACAGATGAACACACTGCAATGAAAACAGAGGTCAATGCACTATCTATGCATTTACTATCTACGTCATCAAACACAAACAGCCCTCGTACAAGGTTGTTCTTTGCATTGCTGATGATTTTTGTTTGACAATGTTCACTCAAATATGGAGAACAGAGCAAGGATCAACCTGCAGCAGTTAAAACCAGCACCAAGCGTCAGGCGTGCCCAACACTGGTGAGGCGTGCCACTGCCACTGGCTCACGAAGACAACCTTGACATCAGGGTGTATTTGAAGAAGCCAAATCTAATCTAACTCTGTCACAGGAGAAACATCCAGGATGTAATTCAATGCCAGGTGTGAATAGTCCTTTTTAGCTCCGTCCACATGCAATCAGATCACTTTTGTTAATACCAGGTCTGAACACATCCCACGTGTGAAATATTCAAAGAGACACGCTGGCGCCTCCCCGATGCATCACAGATCCCGATCTCATTTTCAGCATGCTGGAAATTTGACCCAAGTCTGCAATGACTTTAGCAACCCCAGCGAATCAGACACCAGAACAGGGCGACAGCGACGGGAAGCTGAACAGTAATACAACAGCAGTTCTTCAGAAGAACAACTGACACAAGAAAAGTTCATTAAAAAACCTTAAAAAATGAATGTGGATTCTCAGCATTCTTGTTTTTGTACAATTACAAAATTCCTATTTTCTTCTTTGTGTGAGGCAGGTGGGGTGGCACCCTAGCGCCCTCTATTGATGGGCTGACAAAGGATCTTACGGATCTAGTGGCCGTTTGGAGGTATTGCAAGTCGGGGTCAAACAAGGACATAAACATTCTTCAATTTACAAAACTGGGGAAAATTAATCCAAGTTATTAAAGTAGATTACTAAATTCTGAATTAAAATATGTCCATGACTTCAACAGTTAATACAATGACTTTGCTAACTGATCCTTCATTTGTAACAGGCACAAAATGTTTTCATTTCAGTGTTTTTCAGGGTCCATCATCACTAACATACAGATGTGTGTGAGTCTCGAAGGTCAGACTGAATTACCTCTGAGTCCGCTCTGTGTTTTACTCGTTGTCGTATGTTGACAGGACGATGGCCCCTCCCTCCTCTCTGTTTACCGCGACATCACCTCCTCCACTCTCTGTTTAAGCATCTGCCAAGACTGATCCAGCACATCTGAGGCTGTACAAACTGTGCAAACCCAGGTGAATCACCTTTTTTTCCTGATTCCATCTAAAACCCACTTAGGTCCCTTATAAGTCTGCCAGCCAAAGAACTACAAAGCAAAAAGGGGTCTTTTTAAGTCTGTTGCTGGGACACCATCATGTGTGCATCACTGTGTGCTCCTCAACCACATCAAACGGCTGGCAGAGGGTTTGCCAACCAGCTGGTGCAGATGGCAGGACTCAGATGGGACATTGTAATGAGGAGGAGGTTGGAGGAGGCATTAGTAGTCTGGGCAGGGGGTTCAGCACCCAGGAGACAACAGCGACACACACATGCATACAGAGTCGCACCGACAGGACGGGCCTACCAAGCTTTTACTGCTTGGGGCCCCGATATGGCACTTTCCATTATACAGTTCTACTCCTGCTATCAGGCACATTGTTTTGCATTACTTACATAGTAAGGCCATGATAAGGAGGTACATAACACCTCCTTAACATGGGCGGGGTCTTCATGACTAGTGACGAGCAAAGCAGGTGTTTTCAGTGTAATTGAATCATTAGAATCAGTTCAGTACTTTATGCATGACTCCGCCCGACACAGTCACTGAACTGAAACACGGCTGAAGAGGGTTGTGATTCAGCTCATGAAATACACCTTTTAGAAATGTCCTTGTTTTCAGGATCTTTGCGTCTGATCTACAGTTCAGCATTGTGTCGGACGTCGTGCTCGTCACTGTCTGACTAATCAGTGGGCGTCACATGGAACCTCACCAGAGCAGACTCCGCGTACCAGCTACGATCACTAATGCAAAAGCAAAAAAACAGAGTGGAGTCGAGTCCAGTTGAGGCGAGTAGTGCTCACCACCGTTACATCGAAGCTCCTTTAACGGGACCTCTTCTGACTCTCAGGAGGATCTGTGAAAAACACATGCGCCATGTCCTCGACTGAACTGTGAGTGGCAGTAATGAGCCCCTCATGAGCACTGAGGCTTAGGCTGGACATGTGATGAGAAGGCCGTCAACATGGACGCTTAACAACTTACTTCATCCCACAGACTTATTCAGATATCCACTGCTCAGACACACATCAATCCATAATCAGCCTGAATCTGAGTCAGCAGCAGCAGCAGAGCAGCAGTGGCAGCAGCAGCAGCAGCAGCAGCGGCAGCAGCAGCAGCAGCAGCAGCATGTGACAGTTAAAACAGCATATGTCTCTGTTACTGTGCTGGAAAGGTTCAGGCTTCACTTACTGTGGAGGTGGAAAGAGGGGGTTAATGGGTCCAGCAGCTCCGGGCAACTGCAGACTTTTACTGCCATCTAGTGGACTAAATGGGTAGACCATTAACTTACTGTGAAAGGATGGACAGTACTAACAGAGATAGCTGGACCATGCACGCTATCTGGTGGACACTGTGAAACAGTGTAGTGCTACTATTTTAAAAAATTGAATGGTATAATCAGGGCCGGGCCAAGACTTTATGGGGCCCTAAGCTGAATTTGATTTGGGGGGACCATGAAAATTTATCCCATTTGGAGTTCAAATACTTTTCTTAAAACGTGTTTTAGCTCTTTCAGTTCAAATGCAGTTTCCCTTCCCTTGTTTGATGAGGTGAACGTCACATGTGTCAAACTCAAGGCCCGCGGACCACATCCGGCCCACCATACAGCTGTAATCGGTGCGTGACATAATACACTGTCTTTCCATTGATGCACTCACTCATAAAAGGTATAAATAAATTAAACGTGGATTTTGAAAACTCAGAGCGGGGTCATTTGTGTATTTTGCTTGTCTTTTTTTTAACTTTTGTACGTCCAATAAAAATGAGTGAGCACAGCAAACGATTGGCTAAGCTCCATGTGACTAGAGGCCTGTACTGTGTATGCTGTTCTACTGAAATACAGAAGGAGAGGAAGAAGAGCTCATCAGGGGAGACAGATGGAAATTGCCAATTTCAGTGGAAAATCATTCATAAATAATCTGCCACTTAATATTTATCACTCTTCTACATCTACTTGTGTGAGTACTCCAGCTGATGAGTATACAACTTTGAAAGAGTTGTCCTATGTTGATATTGAGGGTTTCTGAGGCTATTCCTTGGGTAAATCAATGAATTCACCTGTTGTCTTCACTTGACACATCTTTAGTTTCAAATTTGATCAAATTTGATTTCTTTCTTATTTAATCTATGAGCTTGGTTTGTTCTGAATTGTATTTTTCTTGTCCTGAAATTACAGTCAAATCAGTGTTGAAGATGTAAGAGTTTTGAAGGTGCTCTCATGATGAACGACGTTTGATGATGATGATGATGATGATGATGATGGTGCGGTTTGTAATTTAGAAGGTTTTTTGAGAATTTGGGAAATCCACTGACTGAAAACACACACAATGATCAATCGTTATATCAATCAATATAAGCTTTAGAATAATGTGTATTTATAGAGCATTAACTAAAGCAGTGTACAAAGTGCCCAACAGTGCAAAACACGGTGTATAAAAAGTAAAGTAAAATCCATTCAAATGAACAACAATCAATAAAATAAATACATTTATAATACAACAGTGAAATAAAAATTAAAAACCAGATAAAAAGCAGCTACTTCGTCCATTAAAATAAAAAAAAAAGCTTTCCAATAAAAGTGTTTATTTAAAAACATAAATGAAGCCTCCCATTCAAGGCTGGATAATGTCCAGCAAATAAATAAATAAATAAATAAAAGAAAATAGAAATATACATATAGAGAAAATATAGAATGTTTCATTCAAACTGTCAGGAAATTTATATAGCAATACAAAATAAATATGCACTTACATTAAAAATGTGCTCATTATTATTATTATTATTATTATCATTGTAATTATCATTGTTATTATTATTATTATTATTATTGTTATTGATATCTTATTGTCGTAGTTTTTGAAACTGTTTCCCCCTGATGTAAATCAGTTCTAACATAAACATAATGTTGAAAGTGTCTAAAATAGCAAGGTCTGCATATACTTATGTTGTATAAAATATGTCTCTGTAACATAGTGAATGTTATTCTGTTATGTGTTCAGAAGGTATTTCAATTTATAAAATAAAGCAAGTTGTGGAATATTCAGCAGTTGTCTCTTGATTTATTTAATTTAAGTTGGAATTAATTCCTAATAATTCCTCATTCATGATATCAAATATGTTGGGGGATCAGGGTCCGGTTTGAGAAACCCAGTCAGTTTGTAGGTGGTGTTTACGATAAGTTGCCAGCAGGTGTCAGTGTTCTGCAGCGTATTCGAAGCAGCTGTTGATAATGCTGCTGCATTCAATGTCTCCTTGTCATTTTCTGCCTCCAACTTTACAAGAGCAGCAAAATAAACTGAGCATTTATACATTAATAACATTATAAAGGCCATCAACCTACAGTTATAGTATTAAACACTAGTTAAGATTTATTTAACCGTTTATGAAACTGTTTCTGTCTCTCTTTCTATCTTTATCTAAAATGTCAAATTTTTCTCCTTCATGTCAAAAACCTGCTGTAAAATGATATTTAGGCCGTGGCTGCAGTTTGACTTATGATCTCTGGACGTTAACTTAACTAGAAGCCCATCTGCAGATCTGTATATGTCATTTCTTCATCCCTGTTGACAAATGCTTAACCTTCTCTAGTAACTGACAATGTTTCCAACGGTACCTGAAGGCAACACGATACAGAAATTCCTCTTTGAAACTGTAGAAAATACAGACTCTGAGACAAGAGTTACACATGGATGTGGTTTAAACCTCAGTCAGGGCATTTTATCAATAGTTTTCTTTCTGTTTTTATTAAGTCAGATTTTCCGTTCAACTGAAATCACAGACAGTGCACTTTGTATAATATACAAATATCATTGTATAACTGAGCTGAACTTTGAATACTCATTGGAGGTTCAGTTCTATTTAAAGCTCACTCTTTTTTTGATGAGCATCTGTTGAGTTTTCTCTCGCTTTATAATAATTACTGCCTTTGTTGTGCATTCACAAGGATTTGATTTAATGGATATATGACACAAAAATCTAATCCTGTCATAGAACTTTGATAAAAGTCAATAAGGCTGCATTTCAAAGCAGTGTTTCTCACTTTCTCAGTCGCTCAGATGTGAATTATAATAAGATATGTTCAGAGTCACTTATTCACATCTGTCAGGACAAATGCTCTCGCTCATTCAGGCCGATGATTCAGTACAACTCTCTACTGTTTCCGACTTTAATAACTGCTTATATTCATGTTGATTTAAATGTAATTACACAACAAAACATACAGGCACTCCTTCATCACAACTGTCATAACATGTCAAGCATTTGCCTACTCCACTCTACTCTACCCTGCCCTACTCTACTCTACCATTAGTTTATCGCTCAAAAGGAAGTAATTACATCGATGAACATTTCATTGCCATCAGAATGTCAAGTTGCTGAGTCATGGTTCAGAAACATGAGACGTCTGTTGATGTAACAGAGTTTTCTGAAGGTAAACTATGGCTGTTTATGTGGATGACAGTGATTGAAATTGCACCATATTCATTTCAACTCTATCAAGTTACTGATATATATCTGCTAAAAAGAAAGGACACACACTGTAATATGAAACGCATGTATACAGTAATAAAGGAGTAGATATTTGATCCCTCTACAAAATGTTGGTGATATGACGACAGATTTTTTAATTGTTGCGTACTTTTAATTAATAATTGATTTAACCTTTGTTTCATTAGGGACTCTCACTGAGATTAAGATCTATTTTACAAGTGAGAAAGAGTCAAGACAGCATCATCCAGTACATACATACAGTACATACATAGTATAAAGTACATACATAGTATAGACAAAGAACATGGAAAAAGATTGTGTATTTATTTAGTAATCAATTAATATAATTATGTTCTTTTAAATGCATTTACAATCATTATGACATTATGACTGATTCAACCTTGTTCATGTCGTTGAACAAAATCATTTGTATAACATTGCATATGTTTACATTGATTTTTCTCTTTGTGCTCGGCAGTGATGTAAATCTTTATTTTCTGAACTGCAGCGACAGAAGATCATCATTTGTCGACAAACAATTCAGTTTTAATTGTTCACATATAGAAATCATTTACTTTACACTGTTGAAATGTACATGTGGTGCATTTTCAATCATTTTCATCAAAATCTCAGCAGTAGAGTTGGGTAGCAGCATAGTTTACTTACTTACTAAAAAATAGACTCACGTGGTGCAGTGTGTATCACTTGTTTCAAGAAATGTATACATTTATAACGAAGGCGGCAACTGAGCGCTGTTTAAAGATAATGTTGTTTTATTGTCATCATCATTTTTAATGCATTATTTTTAGGAAAAAAGAGAAGAAAAAAACCTTCAAGAGTTAGCATCTCAAATACCTTCCAGGAATAAGGGCTACATGTGTGATGTACGTATATTATTTATTCATTTATTGCATAACTATCCTAATATTGGTATGCAAAAATCTTATCATATAGTTATGCATATATTTAACTTTTTAACTTATTTGCAAATGTTTTGTTTGGGAAGTTTCTATATTGAATATGTTTCTTTCAATGTTGGATGTTAGCATCCTGTAAAGTTTGCCAGTGAAGTTATTTGAGGCCAAATAATATTGCAGTTCCATAAACTGTGGCTCTTTTTCCTCGACTCATCTTTTGTTTGGCCTGTGAACCTGGAGCATATGGGTTCACTGTGGGTTGAAATCAGTCACAGTCTGTCGAACCTAAATCAGGCAGACAGGGATGATGGGCTTTAGGAAACCATTCATTGCGGCAAACATTCACTTTTCAGGCCCCATTGAAACAATGACCCACTGGAGTGATGTGAGACCAGAGTATCACTTACAGCTCACTGTTCCCTCAACTCCCTCCTTCACTCTTTGTTGTTTTCATTTCATTAAACTAGCTTTTTATCTTCATTCTTTAAACTTTACTGACATTGTGAGAGCTTGATACTTCATAATAGTCATGTTTAAATACATATGTATATAAAAGTTATTGTACAATCTTTCACACTTTATAAGTGTACATTTTAAGGATGAACTAGATTGTAGTACGGCACACTTGCTAATAGACAAAAGACATAAAAGACAAAACAAGTCTGGTATCAATAAACCTGAAAAAAACGACACAATGAGGAGCATGATTTAATTATTGGTTGGTGATGTTTGAGTACGACAAAAGCTATAGCTGCACACATGCTAAAAGATGTGGCTAAGTGAGTTTAGCTCCTTGTGTCATGTCAGTAATCTGGAATATTCCAGAAATTGACTGTCCATCTTAACAGAGTTAAAAAATGAATTTCTACATTATGATGGAGTAATATTTTTGGGTCATACTGAAGAAAAAAATGTAGTCTTTTGTGAATAAAGTCATAATACTACAAGAATAAAAGATATTACAAGACTTTTTAGAGTTGTAATTACTCTCAAGTGATGCAAGGCTACTGCTGGTTACATCTGTGCGCTGTTCAAAGATCTTTTATGGTTTCTCAAGTAACAATTATAGGTTACTAACAATGCTTTGTGGCATATGGATACTTATGCTAAACCAAAGCCACATGACATTGCCATGAATGCTGGAAGAAGGCTTAGGTTTGTCCTCCAGTCCGCTCTGTTGCTAGAGAGTTAAAAAAATATTATATTATGACTTTTTTCTCATAACAATAGCAGTTGCTTTGTTAGTGCCTGCTGCTGCAAGGCATTCTAGTGAGAACTCTAGGTTCTCACTAGAATGCATTGCAGTGCAAGCATCTCGTGTTATTCAACTGCTCGTTTATTCTTCTTGACGATATTATTCTTCTTCTGCCAAAAGTTTGCCGAGTAACTCCTCCCAAAGTTGTGAGAGAGACTTAGTCAGGCATGCGAGCAACAGGGAAAACATACAGATGATCCTACACCTGGAATCAAACTCAGCACTTCCTCAGCAACTCCTAACCACTACACCACCATGCCAATCACGTCTTAGAATTGAATGTCCTAATTGACACCAAAATGTTATAGTTTAGTATGTCGTCCAAAATGTGACAAAAAAGTCATACTTTAGTATGTCGTCCAAAATGTGACAAAAATATCATACTTTAGTATATCAAATGTGACAAAAGTCATACTTCAGTATGTAGATCCAAAAATTGAAAAGTCATACTTCAGTGTGTAGATCAAAATGAGAAAAAGTCAAAC